>NC_069502.1:539643365-539943365 GCF_027579735.1 Bombina bombina | reverse complement strand
GTACGGAGCGGCAGATTAAGGGTTAAAAAAAATATGCAGGGGTCAGCGATAGCAGATTAGGGGTTAATAAGTGTAAGGTTAGGGGTGTTTAGACTCGGGGTACATGTTAGAGTGTTAGGTGCAGACATAGGAAGTGTTTCCCCATAGGAAACAATGGGGCTGCGTTAGGAGCTGAACGCTGCTTTTTTGCAGGTGTTAGGTTTTTTTTCAGCTCAAACTGTCCCATTGTTTTCTATGGGGGAATCGTGCACGAGCACGTTTTTTAAGCTGGCCGCGTCCGTAAGCAACGCTGGTATTTAGAGTTGCAGTGGCGGTAAATTATGCTCTCTGCTCCTTTTTTGGAGCCTAACGCAGCCCTTCTGTGAACTCTAAATACCAACAGTATTTAAAAGGTGCAGCTCAAAAAAAGCAAGCGGAGCTAACGCACCCCTTTGGCCGCAAAACTCCAAATCTAGGCCAATGGCATTTGGGTAATGACATGTTTGTTGACTAAATTCTCCTAGAAACTGTTGAAAAAAAAAGTGTTTTTTATTATTATATTTTATTATTAAAATAAACATGTGCATTTATTATAATTATTATTAGTTTAAATAACAACAAATATGTTTTAATTTTAGTTAATCTATAAAAAAAAAAAAAAAAACTTGATCTATCTTTTATTGCATGTAAACCACATAAAACATGGCTTTATATAAATAGCAAATAATGTACCAGGTTGATTGATAGATACTGTAGATAGATAGATAGATAGATAGATAGATAGATAGATAGATAGATAGATAGATAGATAGATATATAGATAGATATAAACATAAATAGATTAGATAGATATATTGTTAATGAGAAAGATCTTTGTGGGTAGTATTTCATATTAATTAAAAGTAAAATGAATAAAGTAATTTCAGTTCCTCAGACTTCAAGAGTCGAACAGAGTTTGGCAAACTTAATAAAGTAATTGCCAAACAAACACAGATATATAATCCAAAACTGAAGCAAAGGAAGTTTTAATAATCTACTTTGGTAATCATCCTTCTACTGGATTACATAATGGACCGAGCAGATCAATTACACACCATCTGTAGCTTGAGTCACAGCTGACATGAGTGTTGTCTCCTAGGATGGCTGCTATGGAGGATTGTGCTGATGACTTAAAAAACAAATGTGCAGTGAATGTCTACAGAAAACCACTAGACAGTACAACAGCAAATTCAATACATAAAAACTGCATCCAAGAATCATATATCTAATATTTCCCTTCAATATACACAGCATTGTCCTTAAATTCCCAGTGATATATGTAATTCTTGATTCTTAAAGGACAGACTAGTCCAAAATAAACTTTCATGATTCAGATAGGGCATGTAATTTTAAACAAGTTTCCAACTTACTATTATCAACAGTTTTGCTTTGTTCTCTTGGTATTCTTAGTTGAAAGCTAAGCCTAGGAGGTTTGTATGCTAATTTCTTAGACCTAGAAGGCCGCCTCTAAGCTAAATGCATTTTGATCGCTTTTCACCACTAGAGGGTGTTAGTTCATGTGTATCATATAGATAACAATGTGCTCACACACGTGAAGCTCCTAGGAGCCAGCACTAATTGGCTAAAATGCAAGTCAGTCAAAAGAACTGAAATTTACTTACAGACAGCTCTGGTATTAAGGGTTTTTACAAACCCGGCGTTAGCCGCAAAAAAGTGAGCGTAGAGCAAAATATTGCTCCACATCTCACCGCAATACCAGCGCTGCTTATGTTAGTGGTGAGCTAGTAAAACGTGCTCGTGCATGATTTCCCCATAGGAATCAATGGTGAGAGCTGGCTGAAAAAAACTAACACCTGCAAAAAAGCAGAGTAAAACTCCTAACGCAGCCCCATTGATTCCTATGGGGAAATAAAGTTATGTCTACACCTAACACCCTAACATGAACCCCGAACCTAAACACCCCTAATCTTACACTTATTAACCCATAATCTGCCGCCCCGACAACGCCGACACCTACATTATATTATTAACCCCTAATCTGCCGCTCCGGACACCGCCGCCACCTACATTATACTTATGAACCCCTAATCTGCCGCCCCCAACATCGCCAACACCTACATTTTATTTATTAACCGCTAATCTGCCGTCCCCCAATGTCGCCGCAACCTACCTACATTTATTAACCACTAATCTGCCGCCCCCAACGCCGCCGCCACTATAATAAAGTTATTAACCCCTAAACCTAATTCTAACCCTAACCCTAACACCCCCTAACTTAAATATAATTAAAATAAATCTAAATAAAATTACTGCAATTATCTAAATTATTCCTATTTAAAACTAAATACTTACCTATAAAATAAACCCTAAGCTAGCTGCAATATAACTAATAACATTGTAGCTAGCTTAGGGTTTATTTTTATTTTAAAGGCAACTTTGTATTTATTTTAACTAGGTAGAATAGTTATTAAATAGTTATTAACTATTTAATAACTACCTAGTTAAAATAAAGACAAATTTACCTGTAAAATAAAACCTAACCTAAGTTACAATTACACCTAACACTACACTACAATTAAATTAATTACCTAAATTAAATACAATTAATTACAATTAAATAAAATTATCTAAAGTACAAAAAACCCACTAAATTACAGAAAATAATAAACAAATTACAAGATTTTTAAACTAATTACAGTTAATCTAATCCCCCTAACAAAATAAAAAGCCCCCCAAAATAAAAACGCCTTACCCTACACTAAATTACAAATAGCCCTTAAAAGGGCCTTTTGCGGGGCATCGCCCCAAAGTAATCAGCTCTTTTACCTGTAAAAAAAATTACAAATCCCCTCCAACATTAAAACCCTTCTCTAAAACCCACCCAATACCCCCTTAAAAAAACTTAACACTAACCCCTTGAAGATCACCTTACCGGGAGAAATCTTCACCCAACTGGGCCAAAGTCCTCAACGAATCCGGCAGAAGTGGTCCTCCAGACAGGCAGAAGTGGTCCTCCAGATGGGCAGAAGTCTTCATCCAGACAGCATCTTCTATCTTCATCCATCCAGCGCAGAGCAGGTCCATCTTCAAGACATCCGACGCAGAGTATCCTCTTCTTTCCCCGGCCGACGACTGAATGAAGGTTCCTTTAAATTACATCATCCAAGATGGCGTCCCTTCAATTCCGATTGGCTAATAGAATTCTATCAGCCAATCGGAATTAAGGTAGAAAAAATCCTATTGGCTGATCCAATCAGGACCACTTATTATTTTCTGTAATTTAGCTGGGGTTTTTTTGTACTTTAGATCATTTTATTTAATTGTAATTAATTGTATTTAATTTAGGTAATTCATTTAATTGTAGTGTAGTGTTAGGTGTAATTGTAACTTAGGTTAGATTAATAACTATTTAATAACTATTCTACCTAGTAAAAATAAATACAAAGTTGCCTGTAAAATAAAAATAAACCCTAAGCTAGCTACAATGTAACTATTAGCTTAGGGTTTATTTTATAGGTAAGTATTTAGTTTTAAATAGGAATAATTTAGTTAATTGTAGTAATTTTATTTAGATTTATTTTAATTATATTTAAGTTAGGGGGGGTTAGGGTTAGACTTAAGTTTAGGGGTTAATAACTTTATTATAGTGGTGGCGACGTTGGGGGCGGCAGATTAGTGGTTAATAAATGTAGGTAGGTTGCGGCGACATTGGGGGCGGCAGAGTAGGGGTTAATAAATAAAATGTAGGTGTCGGCGATGCTGGGGGCGGCAGATTAGGGGTTCATAAGTATAATGTAGGTGGCGGCTGTGTCCGGAGCGGCAGATTAGGGGTTAATAATATAATGTAGGTGTCGGCGTTGTCGGGGGCGGCAGATTAGGGGTTAATAAGTGTAAGATTAGGGGTGTTTAGGCTCGGGGTTCATGTTAGGGTGTTAGGTGTAAACATAACTTTATTTCCCCATAGGAATCAATGGGGCTGCGTTAGGAGTTTTATGCTGCTTTTTTGCAGGTGTTAGTTTTTTTTTTCAGCCAGCTCTCCCCCATTGATTCCTATGGGGAAATCGTGCACAAGCACGTTTTACCAGCTCACCACTAACGTAAGCAGCGCTGGTATTGCGGTGAGATGTGGAGCAATATTTTGCTCTACGCTCACTTTTTTGCGGCTAACGCCGGGTTTATAAAAACCCTTAATACCAGCGCTGTCTGTAAGTGAGCGGTGAGCATAAACTGCTTGTTAGCACCGCACAGCCTCTAACGTAAAACACGTAATCTAGGCAAAAGGTTGTTTAAGCTATAACAGAGAAAGTGTTGTAATCATCAACATTTAAATTGTATATTATAAACTTATGTGGAATAAGCTAAATAAAAAAAATAAAAAAACAATTAAAAATATTCTAAAAGGATCATAAAAATAAGTTATAAACAGATACATTTTGACCGTGCTTAGTATGAGAAATATACTACCTGCGAAAAAACAAAAACAAAGGAAAATAGAGAAAACTTCAATAACATTTGTAATCCTTATACAGCAAAGCATAATAATATACAAAGCTCTGGTAAAATAAATGACTGATTATTGTAAATATGATTCTGTCCACTATTCTGATTTGTTAAAGTGATTAACCGATCAAAAGTACTGTATGGCCAGGCTCGGTTTTGACTAAGAACATTAATACATTTAATAGTACAGTGGGTATTGAAAAGAATCACATCCCTTTAAAATAATCACATTTTGTTGCTTTGCAGCCTGAAATAAAGACAGACACAGTTTTTGTTTATTCAGTTGTAATTACTCAGTGCAGCTTATAACATTCAAGTGAAAGCTATAACACCAACATGTCAGGCAAAAATAAAGACAATTCAAAAACAGAATTATTGAGTTGGAAAAAGGATCACCCCCTCCTAAAATTACTTGTAAACTCAATTGGGTGTAGCTAATCACCTTCTCAATGGCACACACAAAGCCATTTGACCTTCAACTGTGATCAGCTGTGGGCATATTGATTAGCTCAGCATGAAAAGAGCCTTCCTGGAGCATCTCAGTCCCTGGTAGTGTAACTGAAGCAAAACTTCAACTATAGGTGGCAAGGCACTGTCAAAAGATCTCCGGGATAATGTTGTAGACAGGTCAGGAGATGGAAACAAGAAAATATCAAAAGCTTTATCAATGCCTAGAAGCACAGTGAAGTCAGTTACTAAGAAGTGGAAGGTATTTGGTACAACACAGAGCCTCTCTTTATCAGGACGTTGCTCCAAACTGGATGAAAGAGCCAGGAGGAAACTGGTCAGAAAGGCTACCAAGAGGCCCACAGCAACTCTGAAGCAGTTGCAGGAATTTATGTCAGAGTGGTCATTATGTGAATGTGACAACAATATCACAAACTCTCCATGAATATGGCTTGTATGGGAGGGTTGCAATAAAAAAGCCACTCCTCAAGAAAGGTCACATGCATTCACGACTGAGCTTTGCCATAACACACCAAGGAGATTGTGAGGCCACATAGAAAAAGGTGTTATGGTCAGATGAGAGTAAACAACACAAAATGATATGTCTGGAGGAAATCCAATACAGCTCACCAACCAAATAACACCATACCTACAGTAAAGCACGGAGGTGGTAATATCCTGTTATGGGGGTGTTTCTCTGCAGCAGGCATGGGAGCATTTTTAAGTATAGAAGGAATAATGGATGAGGCAAAATACCGTCAAATTCTTGAGGAAAATCTGCTGCCCTCTACCAGGAAGAAGGTTTACCTTCCAACATGACAATGCCCCAAAGCACACAGCAAAAATTACCACACAGTTGTTGGAGGAGAAAAAGGTGAATGCCCTTGCATGGCAAAGTAAGAGCAGACTTAAACCCCATTGAATATCTGTGGCATGACTTGAAGACTGCAGTCCACAAGCGGTCACCATCAAATGTAATGGAACTGGAACAGTTCTGCAAAGAAGAGTGGGCAAATCCACTCAAAGAAGAGGAGACAAATCCAAACAAACCAAAGGATGTAATTAAAGCAAAAGATGGTTCAACAAAATACTGACACAAGGAGTGATCCTTTTTCTTTTTCCAACTCAGTGATTTTGTTTTTTAATTTGTCTTTATTTTTACCTGAAATGTTGGTGTTATATTTTTCACTACCAATTCCAATGCTCTTCACATACAGGAATATGTTAAATTTATATATATATATATATATTTATAGATGATTATATATAGTTATAGATATATACAACTATATATAGAAATATATAGAAATATTTATTTATAAATACATAGGGCATATTCCTCTAGGTACAGAATATTGCAATGTGAAATATTTACAGTACACAGTATAGCCCTTTATTGAATATGAATATTGCATAAATATGTTTTACATGTTTTCATCTACTTAACTGCAAGGGGCAAGAATGCTCTTATATATAGGTATATATATATTTATGTGTTTATATGTGTATATATGACAGTAAATACATATAAATACATATGTACACATATAAATACATATGTACACACAGCACACAAACACACAAACACACACACACACACACACACATATATATATATGTAGTCATGGCCAAAAATATTGGCACCCCTGCATTTATGTCAAATAATGCACCACTTCACCCAGAAATTTGTTGTAATTACAAATGTTTAGGCATTCTCATGTTTATTTCTTTTGTTTGTGTTGGTATGACACAAAAAAAGTGGAGAAAAAAAAGCCAAATCTGACACATTCCACGTAAAACTCCAAAAATGGACTGGACAAAATTATTGGCACCTTCTCAAAATTGTAATAAATAATTGCATTCCAAGTTTGTGATGCTACTGTAATTTGCAATTAAACTCACCTGTATCAATTAACAGGTGCTGACAATATAGAAATCACAGCGGCGACCAGTTAAAACGATGAAAATTTGACTCAACCTTTCTATTGTGTGTCTCTGAGTGCCACACTGAGCATGGAGAAGGAAAGAGCAGCAAAGAATTGTCTGAGGATTTGAGAACAAAAATTGTGGAAAAGCATGGACAATCTCAAGGTTACAAGTCCATCTCAAGAGATCTTAATGTTCCTGTGTCCACTGTGCGCAACATTGTCAAGAAGTTTACAGCCCATGGCACTGCAGCTAATCTCCCTGGACGTGGACAAAAGAGAAAAATTGATCAAAGATTGCAACAAAGGATTGTTCGAATGATGGAGGAAGAACCTCAATCAACTTTCAGACAAATTTTAGCTGACCACAGGGTACAAATGTGCCAGCTTGCACTATACGTCGCCATCTGAATGAAAAGGGGCACTAGGGTAGGAGGACCCCTCTGCTGACACAGAAACATAAAAAAAGCCAGATTAGAGTTTGCCAAAGCTTACCTGAGGAAGAAAAAATCATTTTGGGAGAATTTGCTGTGGACAGACAAAACAAAATTGCAGCTTTTTGGTAAAGCCCACCATTAAACTGTTTTCAGAAAAAGAAATTAAGCTTTTAAATAAAATAATAAAGTCCCTACAGTCAAACATGGTTGAAAGTTGGGTCTCTGTCAGAGGTTATGGGTCTTACAGATGGACAATGACCCAAAGCACACTTCCAAAAGCACCCAGAAATGGTTTAAGACAAAGCACTCGAGAGTACTGAACTGGCAAACAATGAATCCAGATCTCAATCCCATAGAGCACCTGTGGATAGATCTCAAAACAGCAGTTGGAAAAAGGAAACTTTCCAATCTGAGAGACCTGAAGCAGTTGGCGAATGTAGAGTGGTCCAAAATTCCAGTAGAGAGGTGTAAGAAACTCATTGATGGTTACAGGAATTGATTGATTTCAGTTCTTTTTTTCAAGGGGTGTGCTACCAAATATTAAATTGAGGGTGCCAATAAATTTGTCCAGTCCATTGTTAGAGTTTTGCATGGAATGTGTCAGATTTGCCTTTTTTTCTCAATTTTTTTTGTGTCATACCAATACAAACAAAATAAAAAAACATGATAAAGCCTAAACATTTGTAATTGCAACAATTTTCTGGTTGAAGTGGATCATTATCTGTCAGAAATGCAGGGGTGCCAATATATTTGGCCATGACTGTATATATATATATATATATATATATATATATACACACACACATATCTTTCTTTGGAGATGTATATGCATGTATCTCTGTTAAAGCCCTTTGGCTGCCTTTTTTTTCTTCTCACACCTGAGATCTCATATCTTTGAGCCTTTATAACTTTTGTGTGCAATATTTTTTGTAATACATTTTATTAGATAGTGTTATTATGAGTGTACCTGTACTTTGTAATGTATTTTTTATGTGTTTTGTGATACTTTTTTGTTTTGTCGAACAATCAACTAGAGCTCTGAAGATGCAGTAATCATTCTAGTGTAAATCAGGATTACGCTCAAGCAATCACACTTACTTTAAATTCTTAATACCAGCCATAAAGCCAACAATCGCAAACACGCAATAAACCCCTTATCACTCACTCGCAAACATTTGCGCTTCACTCATGATCTAGCCAAATAGTAAAAATGATGTACACTTATAACAAATAATGGCAACGGCCCCATTTGATTCACTAAATTTTGACACATGAAAACCTCAAATTCCACTAATGTGATCTTTGGCTTCCTTTTCTATCACTGGCCAATCCATGAGGAATATCACTTTTAGATTTATGTAAGGAGTCTTAAATCTGAGCACAATATACTGGAAAATCTGTTTTTATTATAGTCAAATTGGGTAAACATGTAATATACAGCAAGCAATAGGCTTTTTCATACTTTTCTAGGGAGTGTCATGAAGGTTTTGGCAAAATATACATGATTAATGCAAATTAAAATGATAGGTGATTCATTCAATATTGATGAGGACTGCCAAATGTAACTAGGTGCAAGTTCACTTAACCAATAATATAAATGCATTATGTAAAAATTAACAATTTTATATAAATGTAAGAAAAACGTTTAATGATGTACTGTATACTTGTTGTTTTTTTTATCATTAAAAAAAAGATTAACTTGTGAGCAGTTATCATTCAGCTCCTCTTTCAATTTTCTGCATGGTGAAAAAAAGGAACAGCGTATCAGTTCACACTTTGCTTTGTAGTGATCTCTTGGGTTTTTGCCATAATTTAATTGGATTTATATTAGGTTTTTTTTTAAGAAAAATGCCTTAAACCAAGGAGAAAAAGCAAGTGAAGGATCAGGTGCCTGCACATTTCAGACAAATGCTCAGTTGCTAATTTTGGGAGAAGCATCTCAATTGTTTGAATCTATAATAGGATGTGGTTACTGGTTAAATTGTAAAAGATATCTTCATTGTTTATAAAGAGATCTTCATCTGATATTTTCAAATTAGCATTTTATATATGTGCCATATCACACTGTCAAAAATTGCTTGTTAAAGAAACATGAAACAAAATTTTTTTCTTTCACGATTCAGAAAGAGCATGCCGGTTTTAAACAACTTTCCAATTTACTTCTATTATCTATTTTTTTTTCATTCTCTTGAACTCTTTTGGTGAAGAGCATATCTAAATAGGCTCAGGGGCTGCTGATTGGTGGTTGCACAAAGATACCTCATGTTGTTGGCTGGTCCATGTGCATTGCTATTTCTTCAATAAAGGATATTAAAAGAATGAAGTAAATTAGATGATTTAAGTAAATTGGAATGTTGTTTAAAATTGTATTTCATGAATCATGAAATAAATATGTTGGGTTTCATGTCTGTCCCTTTAAGCTTTTTTAAAAGGATTAGAATATACCCCATAGTATGTAAACAAGGATAATTACAATCCTTGAGTTTAGAAATTACATTCTGATTATTGTGAGAAACCATAATTTTTAGCAATACTCCACCTGGTTTACAACAATGTATTTGCTTCTGCAGCCTTACACTGTATCTATAAATATCTGTTTGTTTTAGAATGACAGTAAGGTTGTAATTACAATAGCAATATAAGACATAAAAAAATCACATTATGGGAAGTATTTCAAACATTTATAATCATAATCTAATCAGCAAAGACTAAACAGTGTGCATTTTAGTTTTACAATGTTCATTGTCATAAAGAATATTCTCTTTTTTTCAACAACATTTATTTCTCATATTAAATTCTTTCAATCAGTCTATTGTGTTTGTAATTTACATACTTTGGTAACTTATAATAAACACACTTTGATTTTAAAATGTGCTCAGCATTATATGCTTGAAACTATTTCAAACGTTGTTTCGTTTTCTGGCTTATCTTTTCTGACGTGGCAATGCAGTGCTTGTCACTTGATAATAGGAAGGAAAATAACAAATCAGGCTATAGTTTAGAATGTAGTTCAAGTTTATTGCTCATTTTCTATCAAGTGTAACCTCCTTTTCCATTGTAACCCACACATAGCATGAAAAACATGAACATTGTAAACTATAAATTCATCGTTGTGCATGCATATGGACCAATACACTTCAAGGGTTACCATTCAATGTTGCTTATATCTCATACACCCAAGGGGCCAGAGCGGTAATGCGTTTTCAACATAAATCTCAAAGGTCACTGAAACAGGCAAGTGTTTGCTCTTAGCAATGTTATTGGTGCAGTGTTATTAGTGCAGTAATACTTGTGTCCATACAAATATATCTCAGATAAATATCTCTCTCGCCCGGCAGTCACAAGACCTCTCTGCTCCCTTGAATATCTTCCAGTTGCACCTCAGGTCCCAGATTGCAAAGGCAGCTGCTCCCAGACTTCTGTCTGTCCACTCCACGTGGATTGAGCGTGCTCCGTGTCCTTGCATCAGTAATGACGTCACTTCCCTTGTGGCCAGTGTTTTGGGATCAATATGGGCGGCAAGGTCTCAAGGAACTCCCTATTCGTTCTCCGGTAATCCTCTTCACAGCTTCTGCTGCTTAATAAGTATGTGGTAGTAACAACAAGTACCTGCACAGTCTTGGTCCAAAAGATGGTGAAAAAAAAGTATAATAGAGTCCGGATAGCAGTGCAGCCTAAGCTACTGACTGAAATTTATGCTTAACTAATAAATGTATTTCTTTTTTGACACAATGAGTCCACGGATCATCTTAATTACTAATGGGATATTCACCTCCTGGTCAGCAGAAGGAGACAAAGAGCACCACAGCAGAGCTGTTAAATAGCTCCTCCCTTCCCTCCCACTCCAGTCATTCGACCGAAGTTAGGAAGAGAAAGGAAAAGCCAAGGTGCAGAGGTGTCTGAAGTTTACCATAAACCAAAACCTGTCTTACAAGAACAGGGCAAGCCGTGGACTCATCAAGTCAAAAAAGAAATATATTTATCAGGTAAGCATACATATTCTTTGCTTTTTTAAGACATGATGAGTCCATGGATCATCCTAATTACTAATGGGATCCAATACCCAAGCTAGAGTAAACAGATGAAACAGGAGGGACAAGACAGGGAACCTAGACGGAAGGCACCACTGCTTGAAGAACCTTTCTCCCAAAAGCGACCTCAGCCGAGGCAAAAGTGTCAAATTTGTAAAATTTTGAAAAAGTGTGAAAAGAGGACCAAGTCAGGGAACCTAGACGGAAGGCACCACTGCTTGAAGAACCTTTCTCCCAAAAGCGACCTCAGCCGAGGCAAAAGTGTCAAATTTGTAAAATTTTGAAAAAGTGTGAAAAGAGGACCAAGTTGCAGCCTTGCAAATCTGTTCCACAGAAGCTTCATTTTTGAATGCCCATGAGGAAGCAACAGCCCTCGTGGAATGACCCTTAACCCTCTTGGGAGGTTGCTGTCCAGCAGTCTCATATGCGAAACGTATGATACTCTTCAGCCAAGAAGAAAGAGAAGTAACCATAGCTTTCTGTCCCTTACGTTTTCCAGAGAAAATCACAAACAAAGAAGAAGACTGACAAAAATCCTCAGTCACCTGTAAGTAAAACTTTAAAGCATGGACCACGTCTAAATTGTGCAGAAGACGTTCTTTCTGAAAAGAAGGATTAGGACACAAAGAAGGAACAACAATCTCCTGATTAATGGTCCGATCAGAAACAACCTTAGGAAGAAATCCTAATTTAGTACGTAAAACTACCTTATCTGAATGAAAAATAAGGTAAGGAGATTCGTACTGCAATGCCAAGAGCTCTGACACTCTACGAGCCGAAGAAATAGCAACAAGAAATTAAACTTTCCAAGATAACAACTTAATATCTAAGGAATGCATATACTCAAACGGAGCCCCTTGAAGAACTTTGAGAACTAAATTAAGACTCCATGGAGGAGTAACTGGTTTGAACACAGGCCTGATCCTGACCAAGGCCTGACAAAATGATTGTACATCTGGAATATCTGCCAGACGTTTGTGTAACAAAATAGATAAGGCCGAGATTTGAACCTTTAGGGAACTCATCGATAAACCTTTCTCCAAACCCTCTTGGAGAAAAGACAAAATTCTGGGAATCCTTATTCTACTCCATGAGAAGCCCTTGGATTCACACAAATAGAGATATTTACGCCAAATTTTATGGTAAATCCTCCAAGTTACAGGCTTACGAGGCTGAATCATGGTCTCTATGACCGATTCAGAAAACCCCCGCTTGGATAAAATTAAGCGTTCATTCTCCAAGCAGCCAGCTTCAGAGAAACTAATTTTGGGTGAAGGAAGAGCCCCTGAATCAGAAGGTCCTTCCTCAACGGGAGTCTCCAAGGTGGCAGAGATGCCATCTCCACCAGATCCGCATACCAAATCCTGCGAGGCCAGGCCAGTGCTATGAGAATCACTGAAGCCCTCTTCTGTTTGATTTGAGCAATTACCCGAGGAAGAAGAGGAAATAGGTATGCTAGACTGAAGGTCCAAGAGACCGCCAGAGCATCTATCAGTGCCAACTGGGGGTCCATGGACCTCAAGTTGAATCTCGGGAGCTTGGCATTCTGACGAGATGCCATGAGATCCAACTCCGGCTGACCCCACTTGACAATCAGGTCGGGGAAAACTTCCGGATGGAGTTCCCACTCCCCCGGATTAAATATCTGCCTGCTCAGAAAGTCTGCCTCCCAGTTGTCCACCCCTGGGATGTGGATCGCCAACAGACAGCAAGAATGGGCCTCCACCCACTGAATTATCTTGGATACCTCCTTCATCGCTAAGGAACTCCTCGTTCCTCCCTGATGATTGATGTAAGCCACTGAAGTTATGTTGTCCAACTGTAACCGGACAAACTGGACCGTGGCTAACTGAGGCCAGGCCAGAAGAGCATTGTATATCGCTCTCAGTTCCAGAATGTTTATGGGGAGTACAGTCCAAACTCCCTGAGCCTTTAGGGAGCCCCAGACTGCTCCCCACCCCAGAAGGCTGGCGTCTGTTGTCACAATACCCTAAGATGGTCTGCAAAAGCAGGTTCCCTGGGAGAGATGATCTAGAGACAACTACCATTGAAGAGAGTCCCTTGTCTCCTGCTCCAGAGTTATTTGAGGAGACAAGACTGCATAATCTCTGTTCCATTGCCTGAGCATGTTTAACTGCAGAGGTCTGAGATGGAAATGAGCAAACGGGATGATGTCCATCGCCGCCACCATCAGCCCGATTAACTCCATGCACTGAGCCACTGATGGCCGAGGCATGGACTGAAGGACTAGACAAGTATCTATAATCTTTGATTTCCTGACTTCTGTCAGAAAAATCTTCATGGAGAAGGAGTCTATTATGGTTCCCAAGAAAGTGACTCTTGTGTCTGGAACTAGGGAACTCTTTTGCAAATTTACCTTCCATCCGTGAGTCCACAGGAAAAGATAACACTAAGTCGGTGTGGGATCTTGCTTGTTGAAAATATGGTGCCTGGACTGAAATGTCGTCCAGATAAGGCGCAACCCCAATGCCCCGTGACCGAAGTACCTCCAACAGAGACCCCAGAACCTTTGTTAAGATTCTGGGTGTGGTGGCCAGGCCGAAAGGAAGAGCCACGAACTGGAAGTGTTTGTCCTGGAAGGCAAATCTTAGGAACCTGTGATAATCTTGAAAGAAGAAACCTGCCTCTGGGAGGAAAACTTTTGAACTCCAATTTGTATCCCTGAGACACTATTTCTATTGCCCAAGGATCCTGAATGTCCTTAACCCAAGCCTGAATGAAAAAGGAAAGTCTGCCCCCTACCAGATCCGGTCCCGGATCAGGGGCATGCCCTTCATACTGTTTTGGATTCAATAGCAGGCTTCTTGGATTGTTTTCCTTTGTTCCAAGACTGATTGGGTCTCCATGTAGGCTTAGATTGCTCCTGCTTAGAGGAGGAAGAGGAAGAATTTCCCTTGAAATTTCGAAAGGAACGCAAATTACTCTGTCGTCTCTTTTGTTTGTTTCTCTTATCCTGAGGAAGGAGATGACCCTTATCTCCCGTAATATCAGAGATAATTTCCGTCAGGCCAGGTCCAAACAAGGTTTTCCCCTTGTAAGGAATCGCTAGAAGCTTAGACTTAGATGACACGTTCGCAGACCAAGGTTTTAACCATAAGGCTCTGCAGGCTAGGACAGAGAAACCTGAACTCTTAGCTGCCAGTTTGATAATCTGAAGGGAAGCATCCATAATAAAAAGCATTAGCTAGCTTCAGAGCTTTTATCCTGTCTTGGATCTCCTCCAAAGAAGTCTCAGTCCTGAGAGACTCGGACAAAGCATCAAACCAATATGCTGCTGCACTAGTGACTGTAGAAATGCACGCCGCAGGCTGTAATAGCAGACCCTGGTGAACATAAATCTTTTTAAGTAAACCCTCTAACTTCTTGTCCATAGGGTCTTTGAAAGCACAACTATCCTCTATGGGAATAGTGGTTCTCTTGGCTAAGGTGGAAATAGCTCTTTCCACCTTAGGAACTGTTTGCCAAGCCTCCTTGAAAGAGTCAGCTATGGGAAACATCTTCATAAAAATCTTAAGAAAACTCAGCACACCTTTTTTGCAAAACAATAAAGCTTAATTTTATTCCATAGTACCTAAACACATATTCTGCAATACAAAAGAATCAAAAACTTTCAGTCCATCCACTCATGTAAAAAACATTCACACATAAAATAACCAAGATTCAACTCAGGCGTCCCTGGAAGAATCAACATGAGGCTGTCATTAAACTGCTGTTTGATCTTTTAAAATTTGTTTTGAAAAGTTCACTTAAATGTTGCAACAGACAGTCCTTTAAACATGCAAACTTTCAAAATTGTATCCAATGTGTTATCTTTGATGCACACTGGAAGACAAATATACTGTCAAAGTTTCACTTTTTTAGTTACAAATGTATCTTCTTAAGTGTGAGGCTTATTTGGCACTTCAAGGGCTATAATGATTGCATTTCTTGTGTATGTAAAACACCCTTTCATACCAAGCAAAAGCACATTAATATGTTTCTTATAAATAGAGGAGGGAGAAAAGGGAATGCCTGGTCTCTCCCACTCCTTATTAACAATCTCTGAAGCTGGCTTTGGAACCGGAAATACATCTGAGTAAGAAGGAACTTCGAAATATCTGACTAATTTATTAG
Source organism: Bombina bombina (assembly GCF_027579735.1). Taxonomy (NCBI): domain Eukaryota; kingdom Metazoa; phylum Chordata; class Amphibia; order Anura; family Bombinatoridae; genus Bombina; species Bombina bombina. The sequence continues at coordinate 539,927,912 of NC_069502.1, read as the reverse complement.
ACTTCGCAGGGGCAACCACAACCGTGGAGTCACAGTCGTCTAAAGTAACCAAAACCTCCCTGAGTAGCAGGCGGAGGTGTTCTAGCTAAAAGTTACAACCTCTGAGTCCGTCAGAGGCAATGAACTTTCTGAATCTAAGATTTCACCCTCAGATGAAACAGCAGTACCCTCCTCTTCATGGCCTTGGGAGAGTACCTCCGAAACTGCAACAATTGCATCAGAACTTACTGAATGTCTGGTTTTCCTCTGACGTTTGCCCTGCAACATTGGGAAAGCAGACAATGCATCAGAAATTGTAGAAGACGTGGGAGAAGCAATGTCTTTTAAAGTAACTCCAGCGGGAGCTATAGCAGAAGTGCAGGGCACTACTTGTGCGTGCGGCGGTAAATTTTGAGACGCTTGGGGAGAAAGCTGCAGCATACCTAGAACCACATCATTAGAATCTTGGACAGTATACGCCTTTGAAAAACGTTACTGTTCCTTTAGATTTAAAAGTGGAACTTTTTTACTGCACGTGTAAAAAAGACATACTCATAAACTAATAAAGAAAAATTAATTAGAATTTAGACACCCCTACACCTCAGCAACTCTGCTGAGGTGCCTTCCTGCCAATCAGACTTCACCATCCCCCCTTGTGGAGCTGGATCGATCCAAGACAACCTCAACAACTCGGAGCACAAAGTACTAGAACCGCCTGCCTCAAGTATAGAAAACCATGCAGTTCTAGTGACACGCTCTCCAGACATCTCTATCACAGAAGATGTACTGAATTCTGCGCAGATACAGGAAGCAAGTGAATTTGAAGCCTCACCCATCGTGGGTGTTACTGCATTTTCAACTCCCGACCGGCTTATCTACCTGTTTAAACCGTAAGAAAAATGAACCACCATAGCAAAAAATAAAACCAGCTTAACTCCCAGCCCCAGTGCCTGCAGTGATTGCTGTCCAAATACCCTCCATATAAAGAGAGCTTGATGTCCCAAACATAAAAAGCCCCTATCAAATGAGCCTTATATGTTTAATTGATTAAATTAAAGTGTCCACTTTTCTCTAAGTTAATGTCCTTGACCCCAGAAAAACAAAGTCAGCACTTTCCTTTACAATCTGCAAGACAGCAGGGTAGCTCAGCAGCTCAGCACATAGCCCTGTGGATAAGGATGCAGCCTGAGTAATCTTACTTAAGCCATCGGGGTTAGGGCAGCATCATTGTATGGGAGGCTCAGTGAGAATTATGTCCCACAAGTTCCCATTGCTCTAAAGCCACCAATGCTCTACTGAAGAGACTAATATGGACTATGGCTACACCCTAGAACAAGGCAGCACAATCTTGCACTACTTAAAAAATAATAAACTCTTGATTGAAGAATCTATACTAACACCTCACTTTACCACTTTACTCTTTACTCACTTTACCACTTCCTATCACTAACGTAGGCAAAGAGAATGACTGGGGTGGGAGGGAAGGGAGGAGCTATTTAACAGATCTGCTGTGGTGCTCTTTGCCTCCTCCTGCTGACCAGGAGGTGAATATCCCATTAGTAATTAAGATGATCTGTGGACTCATCGTGTCTTAAAAAAGAAATAGCATATGAAGAACAAGAGCATATGAAGAAAAAGAGGTCTTTTTCTTCATAGACTTAGAAATGAAGCAATGCATTAATGTAGTTTTGTAAGTACCCGATGTGCAAATCTCATATTAGAGAAGGTATTCAAGACCTCTGGAACTCTGATACATTACAGTAACAGCATGAGGGTAGTATCAACATTGACAGCAGGGAAACTGCCAATGTAACAAATAACACAGCAGGGAAGGGGAAGGTATGTAGTCAGATAGGACAGGCAAATACAGTACAAAGCAAATAGTAACAGGTTGAGTGACTATATGATTCACACTTCTGAAAATGTATTGCATAATTGCATAGTTATATCAAACTAAGTAATGTAATTGTTTTAGAAGTAGATTTTAAGCTAAGAGGTGCATAATAATAATAATTTAGGGGAGGAGATTTGAAAGATTAATAAAACAAAAGAATGTGACAACCCTTAGAGGTGCGCTAAAAAGGAACAAACAAATAGTGCAATATAGCAAACAAGAGTCCTGGGTGTATAATTCAAGATCCGATGGTCCGGCAGCAATCTCAACAAAAAAAGATCACAGTATAAGTCCTGAAAGACAGAAGAGGAGGTGCCTAATGGTTTAGTATCATAAGTCATAAAAATATACAGAAGGTTAGACAGATGTAAACTCACAAAAGCGTTGGCACACAAAGTGCTATCATGAGCAGGCCAAGGCCTCAGAGCCCCCCAGCAGACTCACTCCTGGAATCACACAGCCGATCATGAGGTAAGGTGTACACCGATCAGAGTTAAACTCGCCAAATGCATCAGAAGTGGTGTCAGAGGGAGTCCACCAATCAGCCGACCCAAAAGGGAGGTGTGTAATGTCAAGGGAGTACACCCAATAAAGCACTCAAAACAGAGCAGGAATATGGTTTCAAAGCTTTAATAAATACATTAAAAGACAGCAACGCATTTCTTGGCTCATACGCTGATTCATCAGGCTGTTAATACTTCTTAATCCCACTCTATTTAAAAAACACATCAGCCAATCATGAACAAGCATGACTAGACGCCCCTTCTGGGTGCCTGCCTCTGGCGTGATACAAATATCCGCAAACCCATAAGGACACAGAGCAAAAATACAAATTTGCAAAAAATTGCAAACAGACAATACATAATCATCATCTAGATAAAATGATTGCATAGTTGAAAATCTGCATTGGTATCAGATGAGATTCACAAATTTAGATGTATACACATTTCATCCTATCAGTGCATTCTCTCAATTATCAAATGCGGTTGTTCATGAATACACTTACATAAATGATGATCTCAACCGTAATAGCAGGTGCATTAACAGAGTACCCACAGAATTGTATCAAAACATATCTCAATATGACATATCCTAAAGACACACACAGATAATACTGTATAACTGCAGTCTACAATTAATAAAGGACAGAAACATACTTTCAACATAAAATAGCAACTGCCCTCAGGTTAAGCAAGGTATTCTGTATACCAAATGGTAACAGTTGCCAACATCACTACGCTACTCCTAAAACCTGGTGTGTGCATCTAAGAAAAATCACATAAATAGTTCAAACCCATACCTTTATCAAATGGGAAAAATTATATGTGTCTATGTGTGGGGAAGAATATGTATAATATATATAAAAATACATCTTAGACCACCATAACAAAAAGTGGGCCATAGTGAAATACTAATATGTGAAAGTATAGTGAACTCCAGTGTATGATATACACAATATCATGATATGTGTAAATAATTATAGTATAGGAAACATGAGTAAAGTAAATATCCTACTAGAAGAAAAAAAAGATAATCTATTCTACCAAGTGATTAGAGCATAATAGATAGTAGAGAGACAAAGATCTCTACCAATTTGACAAATAATAATGAGTACATGGAAATACTACATTTGTACTTCACTCATGTTTTCCTATACTATGACTATTTATATGACACATATCATGATATTGTGTATATCATACACCGGAGTTCACTATACTTTCACATATTAGTATAAAACTATGGCCCACTATTTGTTATGGTGGTCTAAGATGTATTTATAGATATATATATATATACAGTATATATATATATTTTATACTTGTACTCCCCCACACATTGGCACATATTATCATTCTTTACATTTGATAAAGATATAGGTTTGAACTGTTTATGTGAGTCTTTTGAGATGCACACACAAGGTTTTAGGAGTAGCGTAGTGATGTTGGCAACTATTACCATTTGGTATAGAGAATACCTTGTTTAACCTGAGGGCAGTTGATATTTTATGTTAAAAGTATGTTTTCTGTCTTATATTGATTGTATACAGTGTTTATACAGTACTATCTGTGTGTGTCTTTAGGATATCTCATATTGAGATATGTTTTGATACACTTCTGTGGGTACTCTGTAAATGCACCTGCTATTACGGTTGAAATCATCATTTATGTGAGTGTATTCATGAAAGTCCGCATTTGGCATACTAATTGAGAGAATGCACTGATAGGACAAAATGTGTAAATTTGTGAATGTCATCTAAAACCAATTGGAATTTTTAACTATGCAATTATTTTATTTAGATGATGATTACGTGTTGTCTGTTTGCAATTTTTTGTGAATTTGTATCTTTGCTCTGTATCCTTATGGGTTTGGGGTTATTTGTATCACGCCAGAGGTGGGTACCCAAAAGGGGCATCTAGTCATGCTTTTTCATGATTGGCTGATGTGTTTTTTAAATAGAGCATGGGATTAAGAAGTATTAACAGCCTGATGAAATGGCGTATGATTTGATAAACGCGTTGCTGTCTTTTAATGTTTTTATTAAAGCCTTTAAACCATATCTCTGCTGTGTTTTGAGTGCTTCATCGGGTGTAATCCCTGGATGTTACACACCTCCCTTTTGGGTCGCTGATTGGCGGACTCCCTCTGACACCACTTCTGATACAGTTGGCGAGGGTAAGTCTGATTGGTGGATGCCTTACCTCATGATTGGCTGTGTGATTCCGGGAGGGAGTCTGCCGGGCGGCTCTGAGGCCTCGGCCTGCTCGTGATAGCACTGTGTGTGCCAACGCTTTTGTGAGTTAACATCTGTCTAACTTCCTGTATGTTTAAATGGCTTACGATACTGCACCATTAGGCACCTCCTCTTCTGTCTTTCTGGTTTTAAATATTAATGACAGTTTTTTAATTTTGTTTTGTTTTTCCAAAAACGCTTGTTCTTCTCTAGAATAACCCAGATTTGTAAAGTGTGTCATCCCTTGTAATAGATATGTGAGAGTTGCCAGGAAGTACTTAATTAAAATTTGTGTAAATTTAAATTAAAATGAATACTGTGTAGTTTTTTTTAAGGCACAACATATATTTATTTTTAAAATGTCTAAATAATGCTCTTTCATATTCGCAACAGATCATTTTTTAGTGTAAGCTCCCTTTTATATCCGTTTACATATTGCAGTAACAAACAAATACTGAGGGACCTAGTTATCAACGCGTCTACTTTACCTGCCTTCGCCGGTTCAATACGCCAGCCTAAGCTCGCCTACCATCGCTGCCGCGGACCTGAAAAATTTCGCCTAAGTTATCAATAAAACTGTCAAAAAGCCGCGCACCAAGTAAGGGGCGATGAGCAGCGGACTGTGATAGTTATTACTCATCCGATCTCATCCGAACTATACTGTTCTATCCCCTATACTGGCGCCCCCAGAGCCCCCCCGCAACTAAATAAAGTTATTAACCCCTAAACCGCCGCTCCTAGACCCCGCCGCAACTCTTATAAATGTATTAACCCCTAAACCGCCGCTCCCGGACACCGCCACCACCTACATTATACCTAGTAACCCCTATCCTGCCCCCCCTATACCGTCGCCACCTATAATAAAGTTATTAAACCCTATCCTGATTATCCCGGACCTCGCCGCAACTAAATACATAGTTTAACCCCTAAACCGCTGCTCCCGGACCCCGCCACCACCTATATTAAACTTATTAACCCCTAATCTGCCCCCCCTACACCATCGCCACCTATAATAAATGTATTAACCCCTAGCCTGCCCCCCCACACACCGCCACCACTGTAATAAAATTATTAACCCCTAAACCTAAGTCTAACACTAACCCTAAAACCCCCCTAACTTAAATATTAATTAAATAAATCTAAATAATATTTCTCTTATTAACTAAATTAATCCTATTTAAAACTAAATACTTACCTTTAAAATAAACCCTAATATAGCTACAATATAAATAATAATTATATTGTAGCTATCTTAGGATTTATTTTTATTTTACAGGCAAATTTCAATTTATTTTAACTAGCCAATCAGATTGAGCTTGCATTCTATTGGCTGTTCCGATCAGCCAATAGAATGCGAGCTCAATCTGATTGGCTGATTCAATCAGCCAATCAGATTTTTCCTACCTTAATTCCGATTGGCTGATAGAATCCTATCAGCCAATCGGAATTGAAGGGACGCCATCTTGGATGACGTCCCTTAAAAGAATATCCATTCGTCGGTAGTCGTCAGGAAGAAGAGGATGGCTCCGCATCGGCTCGTCTGAAGATGGCTCCGCTCCGGATGGATGAAGATTGAAGACGCCGCTTGGAAGATGACATCGCCCGGATGGAAGAATTCTTCAGCACCGCCTGGATGATGACTTCATCGGATGGAAGATTTCTTCATCGCCCCTTGGATGATGACTTCTGCCGCTCCGGATCTCCTCTTCGGTTCCATCGATGGTCGGCTGGCTGAAGACGACTAAAGGTAGGATGATCTTCAGGGGGGTAGTGTTAGGTTTTTTTAAGGGGGGTTTGGGTTAGATTAGGGGTATGTGGGTGGTGGGTTTTAATGTTAGGGGGGGTTGTATTTTTCTTTTACAAGCAAAAGAGCTGAATTATTTGGGGCATGCCCCGCAAAAGGCCCTTTTAAGGGCTGGTAAGGTAAAAGAGCTTTGAACTTTTTAATTTAGAATAGGGTAGGGAATTTTTTTATTTTGGGGGGCTTTGTTATTTTATTAGGGGGCTTAGATTAGGTGTAAGTAGCTTAAAATTGTTGTAATATTTTTTAAATGTTTGTAAGTTATTTTTTTTATTTTTTGTAACTTAGCTTTTTTTATTTTTTGTACTTTAGTTAGTTTATGTAATTGTATTTAATTGTAGTTATTTGTAGGTAATTTATTTAATTAATTAATGTAATGATAGTGTAGTGTTAGGTTTAATTGTAACTTAGGTTAGGATTTATTTTACAGGTAATTTTGTATTTCTTTTAGCTAGGTAGTTATTAAATAGTTAATAACTATTTAATAACTATTATTTAATAACTATTTATTAACTATAAAATAAATACCAAGTTACCTGTGAAATAAATATAAATCCTAAAATAGCTACAATGTAATTATTAATTATATTGTAGCTATCTTAGGTTTTATTTTACAGGTAAGTATTTAGTTTTAAATAGGAATAATTTTATAAGTATAGTGTAGTGTTAGGTGTAATTGTAATTGTAATTATTATTTATATTGTAGCTATATTAGGGTTTATTTTAAAGGTAAGTATTTAGTTTTAAATAGAATTAATTTAGTTAATAAGAGAAATATTATTTAGATTTATTTAATTAATATTTAAGTTAGGGGGGTGTAAGGGTTAGCGTTAGACTTAGGTTTAGAGGTTAATAATTTTATTACAGTGGCGGCGGTATAGGGGGGCAAGATAGGGGTTAATACATTTATTATAGGTGGCGACGGTATAGGGGGGGCAGGATAGTGGTTAATAGGTATCATGTAGGTGTCGGTGGGGTCTGGGAGCGGCGGTTTAGGGGTTAATACATATATTATAGTTGTGGCTGGGACCGGGAGCGGCGTTTTAGGGGTTATCATATTTAGTATAGCTTGCTGTGGGCTCCGGGAGTGGCGGTTTAGGGGTTAATCAGTTTATTAGAGTGGCGGTGGGCTCCAGGAGCGGTGGTTTAGGGGTTAACATATTTATTATAGTGGCAGTGGGCTCCGGGAGTGGCGGTTTAAGGGTTAATCAGTTTATTAGAGTGGCGGTGGGCTCCGGGAGCGGCGGTTTAGGGGGTAATACATTCATTTAGTTGCAGCGGTGTAGGGGGGGCAGATTAGGGGTGCTTAGACTCGGGGTACATGTTAGGGTGTTAGGTGTAGACATCTCCCATAGGAATCAATGGGATGTCGGGCAGCAGCGAACATGAACTTTCGCTATGGTCAGACTCCCATTGATTCCTATGGGATCCGCCTCCTCCAAAGCGGCGGTTTGAAAACCAGGGCCAGAAAAGTGCTGAGCATACTTGCTAGTTTTTTGATAACTAGCAAAAGTAGTCAGATTGTGCCGAACTTGTGTTCGGAACATTTGTAGTGACGTAACCATCGATCTGTGTCGGACTGAGTCCGGCGGATCGAAGCTTACGTCACTATATTCTACTTTTGCCGGTATCTAGGCCTTGATAACTAAGGCGAATCAGCCTCGCCACAAATACGCTGCGGAATTCCAGCATATTTGAGGTTGACGGCTTGATAACTAGGCCCCTGAGTATGAGAAAACAGCCTGCAGGCAGCTGATTGACACACACCTTGATAATGGTTACTTGCTGGTGGTCCCCCCTGCAGCTTCAGATTCTTACTGTCAAGCACCACCCCTTTGCTGTGATTGCTTCTCTTGTTGCTGAACCATCTACTGTTTTTACCTGATATTGAGTGGTGATTTGTGTTTGTGTTAAAATATCTCAGTTGCACGAAATGCAAAACAAAACAACCTCACAATCCAAGTTTCTTCTGTATTCTACAGCAAACAATAAAATAAAAGGAGAAGCAATTTTTTAGCTTAATATAAAAAATCTATTATTTTTAGCATTCAACTGCTTTTATTATGTTTAATAACCAGGATTTCTGTATTATCAGCAACATTTGTTAATGTCAAATCAGGTCAGCTTTTTAGTCAGAAAATAAACACATTATTTTGAACTAACTTGTGTGTTAATATATTATTCCGGCACATCCATTTATTTCATTTTATCCACATATGGTTCATTATTTAGATCATAAGAAAGTTGTGAATAATTACAAGCTCAATAAACTAAATTTAAAACATATGGGAGCAAATACAACCACAGTCATTAGTTCCGTCTACACGATTTTATCAAATTCTATCAAAACTGGGATTGGCAAATTAATTTTGGTGTAGATAAAATCAGAAATGGGCAAATATACAAGTGAATGGAAAAAATGTGTTCATTTCTTTACTGGAAAATCTCATAACAATCCATCAGTTTATTAAGCAAATCTGTGATGTAAAGTTAGCTTGTTTATTAAGATGAATGTGAGTCTCCTTATCTGGTGTTCCATTCCAAAATATTGGAGATGGCGAAATGATTTGATTTTTGTTGTTGATATTTTAATATTTTAAATGAATACTTGAACAGTTATTAAATTAATTTGATTAGGACTTAGGCCCCAATTATCTAAAGATCCAGCACTTTGAGTGGGTGTTCCCTTCATTTAATTATGTGAAGGAGATGCATACACTTAGGCTCACATAAATTGTAATTTAAAAAATAGTATAAAAACTAATACATTAAAGGGACATAAATTTCAGCGCTGCGGAATCTGTTGGCACTCTACAAATAACCGATAATAATAAAACATAAAACCCCAAAAATTGTAATCATAGAGTAAAAACGTAAAAAAAAGTTAAAATTTACTTCTATTATCAAAAGTACTTTGTTCTTTTTGTATCCTTTGTAGAAAATCAGTTAAGAAGGTGTAGGATTGAGCATGTGACTAAATTGTATGCTCTGTCTGATTCATGAAAGAAAAAAAAATGGGTTTAATGTCCCTTTAAATATTGAAATAAAAACATGCAGTAAAGCGTATTGCTAAATTGCATTAAAAATTGTAATAAAATTTCTCTGTAAAAATCGTAGTCTAAAAACATAAAAATTTGAATTGATATTATGCAGGAAAAATCATGTACAGGGAGTGCAGAATTATTAGGCAAGTTGTATTTTTGAGGATTAATTTTATTATTGAACAACAACCATGTTCTCAATGAACCCAAAAAACTCATTAATATCAAAGCTGAATAGTTTTGGAAGTAGTTTTTAGTTTGTTTTTAGTTATAGCTATTTTAGGGGGATATCTGTGTGTGGAGGTGACTATTACTGTGCATAATTATTAGGCAACTTAACAAAAAACAAATATATACCCATTTCAATTATTTATTTTTACCAGTGAAACCAATATAACATCTCAACATTCACAAATATACATTTCTGACATTCAAAAACAAAACAAAAACAAATCAGTGACCAATATAGCCACCTTTCTTTGCAAGGACACTCAAAAGCCTGCCATCCATGGATTCTGTCAGTGTTTTGATCTGTTCACCATCAACATTGCGTGCAGCAGCAACCACAGCCTCCCAGACACTGTTCAGAGAGGTGTACTGTTTTCCCTCCTTGTAAATCTCACATTTGATGATGGACCACAGGTTCTCAATGGGGTTCAGATCAGGTGAACAAGGAGGCCATGTCATTAGATTTTCTTCTTTTATACCCTTTCTTGCCAGCCACGCTGTGGAGTACTTGGACGCGTGTGATGGAGCATTGTCCTGCATGAAAATCATGTTTTTCTTGAAGGATGCAGACTTCTTCCTGTACCACTGCTTGAAGAAGGTGTCTTCCAGAAACTGGCAGTAGGACTGGGAGTTGAGCTTGACTCCATCCTCAACCCGAAAAGGCCCCACAAGCTCATCTTTGATGATACCAGCCCAAACCAGTACTCCACCTCCACCTTGCTGACGTCTGAGTCGGACTGGAGCTCTCTGCCCTTTACCAATCCAGCCACGGGCCCATCCATCTGGCCCATCAAGACTCACTCTCATTTCATCAGTCCATAAAACCTTAGAAAAATCAGTCTTGAGATATTTCTTGGCCCAGTCTTGACGTTTCAGCTTGTGTGTCTTGTTCAGTGGTGGTCGTCTTTCAGCCTTTCTTACCTTGGCCATGTCTCTGAGTATTGCACACCTTGTGCTTTTGGGCACTCCAGTGATGTTGCCAAACTGGTGGCAAGTGGCATCTTGGCAGCTGCACGCTTGACTTTTCTCAGTTCATGGGCAGTTATTTTGCGCCTTGGTTTTTCCACACGCTTCTTGCGACCCTGTTGACTATTTTGAATGAAACGCTTGATTGTTCGATGATCACGCTTCAGAAGCTTTGCAATTTTAAGAGTGCTGCATCCCTCTGCAAGATATCTCACTATTTTTGACTTTTCTGAGCCTGTCAAGTCCTTCTTTTGACCCATTTTGCCAAAGGAAAGGAAGTTGCCTAATAATTATGCACACCTGATATAGGGTGTTGATGTCATTTGCCACACCCCTTCTCATTACAGAGATGCACATCACCTAATATGCTTAATTGGTAGTAGGCTTTCGAGCCTATACAGCTTGGAGTAAGACAACATGCATAAAGAGGATGATGTGGTCAAAATACTCATTTGCCTAATAATTCTGCACTCCCTGTATATTGCATTCAGAATAAATCATAGTAAAGCTACAAGGCACATGCAAAAAAAAGAGCTGTGACATTCATACTTATAACACAAAATGTAAAGGGCATTGCCTTCCTCAAAATTAGTTCCCCCCCCCCTCTTCTATTGGGTTAATCAGGTATGTTCCATGGGCATAAATAAACGTTCTCTTTAATGTCTGGTATATTCTCTAAACATTTTTCCACTTGCAGATCTGGCTGTTTTATTTCACAAGCGGAAAGGTGGTAAGACTGTGTCAGTTTTCCTGCCAACTATAAACTGATTTTGATACAGGATTAAGAACATTATTTGCTTATAGCTCCCTTAATTGCCACCCATGTAAACATTGACATTTATTATTATACCATTACAGAAATAATGCAAATGATGAAAATTACTGAAAAGAAGAGCCTCAGGGGCATATTTATCATGCGCTGTATGGAGATTGATGCCCCTTCTCTAAGGACCGTTGCTCCATAACTTGTCCGCCTGCTCTGAGGCCGCGGACAGAAATCAACCCGATCGTTGATTGACACCCCCTGCTAGCAGTCAATTGGCCGCGAATCTGCAGGGGGCGGCATTGAACCAGCAGTTCACAAGATCTGCTGGTGCAATGATAAATTCTGACAGCGTTTGCTGTCGGCATTTATCCATGTGCAGCGGACGTGATACGCTACTTCGTATCATGTCCACTCACACATTGATAAATATGCCCCACAGTCTCCGTTGCATAATTTAAATAATCCTGTTTAAGAAAATGAGCACTGAAAATGTTCTCTATTCATGTTTTTTATTGGCTCTTGATACTGTGGCCTCTATTTATCAAGGTCTGTCGGACCTGATCCGACAGTGCGGATCAGGTCCGACAGACCACCAGCAGCTCACAAGAGCTGCTGGTGCAACGCCGCCCCCTGCAGACTCGCGGTCAATAGGCCGCCAGCAGGGGAGTGTCAATCAACCCGATCGTACTCGATCGGGTTGATTTCCGGCGATGTCTGTCCGTCTGCTCAGAGCAGACAGACAGGTTATGGAGCAGCGGTCTTTGTGACCGCTGCCTCATAAATACTGTTTCTGGCTCGCCAGAAACACGGGGCATCAAGCTCCATTCGGAGCTTGATAAATATGCCCCTGTGAGTCAACCTAAAGGTTTTGTTTGATTCGTGCATGTATTTTTAACCGCTCATTTTTTATTTTTTGGAATTTAAAATTTCATTGTTCTCTATCTTGTAGCATTATATCACTCAGATTACCTAATTCTAACTGCAGGATGACTTTTTTCATAATAAATCACCCCTAACCAGAACATACTAAATTTCAACAACAAACACTCAGCTAGATTACGAGTTTTGCATTATGAGTCAAATAGCACCGTTATGGCCCATAACGCTTCATTTTCCCTAACGCTGCTATTACAAGTCTTGTCGGTATAGGTGTACCACACACCTTTTTAGCCAGTCACGCAACGTCAGTACCTCACTTTAAAAAAAGTCCTTTTTCAATGGGACTCCCATAGCGCCGGTATTACGAGCTTGCCTGGGAGGCCAAAAAGTGAGCGGTACACTCTATAACCACAAGATCCGTACCGCCATCTGAAGTCAGTAGTTATGAGTTTTACGTTACAAAGTTGTACCATAAAACTCATAACTAAAGTGTTAAAAAGTACACTAACCCATAAACTACTTATTAACCACTAAACCGAGGCCCTCCCGCATCGCAAACACTATAATAAAGTTATCAACCCCTAATCTGCCGCTCCGGACATCGCCGTCACTATTAAAATGTATTAACCCCTATTCCGCCGCTCCCCAACATCGTTGCCACTATAATAAACCTATTAACCCCTAAACCGCCAACCTCCTGCATCGCAAACACTATTTAAATATAATTAACCCCTAATCTGCTGTCCGCCCACACCGCCACTGTAATAAACCTATTAACCCCTAAACCTAACACCCCCCTAACTTTATATTAAAATTACAATTTCCCTATCTTAAATTAATTAAAACTTACCTGTAAAATTAAATAAATGAATTTTAAACTAACAATTAAACTAAGATAATTATTAAATTACAATTAAACTAACTACCAATTAAATTAAACTAAACTACACATTAAAACAATCCTAAGGCTACGCTAAAAATTATATAAAGTATCTAATAAAAAAAAAAACTAAATTACAAAATAACAAACACTAAAGTACGAAAAATAAGAAACAAATTATCAAAAATAAAAAAGAATTACACCTAATCTAATAGCCCTATCAAAATAAAAAAGCCCCCCAAATAAACAAAAAAAAAACCTAGCCTACAATAAACTACCAATGGCCCTTAAAAGGGGCTTTTCTGTGGCATTGCCCCAAAGATATCAGCTCTTTTACCTGTAAATAAAATACAACCACCCCTCCAACAGTAAAACCCACCACCCCCACAACTTACCCCCCAAATAAAATAACTATCTAAAAAAACTAAGCTCCCCATTGCCCTGAAAAGGGCATTTGTATGGGCATTGCCCTTAAAAGGGCATTTAGCTCTTTTATATGCCCAGACCCTAAACTAAAACTAAAACCCACTCAAAAAACCCTTAAAAAAACAAACACTAACCCCCGACTATCCACAATTTCAGTTCTTGAAGTCCCGCTTGAAGGATCCACCCAGCCGGCGAAGTCCTCATCCATGCGGCAAGAAGTCTTCATTCGGGCAGCCTCTTCCATCTTCATCCAACCGGCGAAGTCCTCATCCAGGCAGCAAGAAGTCTTCATCCAGACAACATCTTCTATCTTCATCCATCCTGAAGACATCCGGTGTGGAGCATCCGCCGTAAACTGGAACTTCAATGCAGGTGACATCATCAAAGATGGCATCCCTTGCATTCCTATTGGCTGGAAGATTTCAATCAGCCAATAGGGTTAGAGCTGCTAAAATCCTATTGGCTGTTCCAATCAGCCAATAGGATTGAACTCTCATCCTATTGGCTGATTGGAACAGCCAATAGGATTAGGGGTGTTTGGACTCAGGGTTTATGTTAGGGTGTTAGGTTTAAACATTATTTTTTATATCCCCAGAGACATCAATGGGGCTGCGTTACGGAGCTTTTGTTTCCGCAATCGCAGGTGTTAGGCTTTTTTGTTCTGCTCTCCCCATTGATGTCTATGGGGAAATCGTGCACAAGCACGTCGAAGCAGCACTTGATTTCGGTGTGGTATGGAGCTCAACGCCACCATATTGCACGCACAAGCCTGCTGTTAAATAACGCCGCTTTTGTGGTGGTTGTTAAAATCCCTATAGCACTCAAAACTCGTAATCTAGCTGATTATGGGGTAGATTTATTATGCAGCGGATGCTACATTCTACGCCCATCGTTTCAGGCTCACCTGAAATGGAAGTTACAAAGCAGCGGTCTCTGCCACCTTTCTGCGAGGTCGAACAGGCATGATTCGCTACAACAAATCATATCTACTCAACTATAGATAAATCTACCCCTATATCCTGATTCAGAAATTGTCTTTAAATTACTGTTTATTTATCAGCAAATATAAATATTATATTTAAAGGGACAGTCTACTCCAGAATTGTTATTTTTAAAAAAGATAGATATTCCCTTTATTAACCATTCCCCAGTTTTGCATAACCAACTGTTATATTAATATATTTTTTGCCTGTGTGATTACCTTGTATCTAAGCCACTTAAGACTGCCCCCTTATCTCAGTTCTTTTGACAGACTTGCATTTTAGCCAATCAGTGACTCCTAGGTAACTCCACGGCGTGAGCACAATGTTATCTATAATGTGCACATAAACTAATGTCCTCTAGCTGTAAAAAACTGTAAAAATCCCCTGAGATAATAGGCGGCCTTCAAGGGCTTAGAAATTAACATATGAGCCTACCTAGGTTTAGCTTTCAAGAAAGAATACCAAGACAACAAAGCAAATTTGATGATAAAAGTAAATTGGAAAGTTGCATGCCCTCTCTGAATCATAAAAACAAAATTTATGCTTACCTGATACATTTCTTTCTTTCTGGATATGGAGAGTCCACAACGTCATTCAATTACTAGTGGGAATATCACTCCTGGCCAGCAGTAGGAGGCAAAGAGCACTACAGCAAAGCTGTTAAAAGTCACTCCCCTACCTATAACACCCAGTCATTCGAACGAAGGGAAATGAAAAAAAGAATAACACAAAGGTGTAGAGGTGCCGGAAGTTTAGTAAAAAAATAACTGTCTAAATTAAGGGTGGGGTCGTACACTCTCTATATCCGGAAAGAAAGAAATTTATCAGGTAAGCATACATTTTTTTCTTTCCTAAGATATGGAGATCAAAAGTTATCTATCCGACGGCGCTAACTCAAAGGACCTAAGCTCCTATAACAAATGGGTCTCTAGTTACCCATAAAATAAGAACAGAACAGTGGGAAGTGTAAGGAGCGCCTAAAATAAAAGGCCAGGTCCAGAGATGGTGATAAAAGTATCTAACAGTGAATATGCTAGAAATATTTAATAACACATATTATAAATACAACAAAATACATGGATCCATAGTACTGATTAAAAACAATAATAATGTGATAATACAATGATAGAATAATACAATGATGATATGAGTAAAAACATACAATATATGGCAATGATAAAATGCAGTCGAATTAAAAAGCAGTCAAAATAAATACAAATACAAATATAGACGATATGTACGTAGTAAGACCCCTAGGGGTCAAAGGCACAATGTGGAGAAAATAATAATATAGGTGATGATCAAAATGTGTACAAAAATGTGTCCAAAAATAAGCAAAGGTGATATTGTGTAAAAATATAAAATATAAAAAAAAACTGTGTAAAATAAGTCTGTTAATCCATAGTGAAAAAGTTATCAAAATACTCCTAGTGGTCAAATTTCTTATAATCCAAAACAATCCAAGTGATCCAACTGATCCAAATAAGTGTCAGTGCTCCAAGATGTGGAAAAGCAAAAACAAAATTGTGAACAACGCCAAATTGGAATAAAAATATGATAATAAGAAAAAATACTCCAAAGTGATTGAGGATAAAAATAAAAATAAAAATAGAAATAAAAATACAAATAGAAGTAACCAGTATGGATAAAATCAATAGTAAGCAAAAAACTCCATAACCTGTGAAAAAAAGAAAATGTACAACATAGAGCAGTATTGTTTGTGATAGACTCTAAGTAATAAGAATATAGCTCACCATATATGCCAACGCGTTTCGGCCCACCAATAGGGCCTTTTTCAAGACTGATATATGGTTGGTGAGAATATTACCTTTATACCTGTGTATCTGTGCCTAATGGCGCCAAATCTGCCGAAATTGCGCCAAATAGGTGACCCCATAAACCGGAAGTGGTTTCTAAAACCGGATATGGAAAATTTGTCCTCATGTATCCTTAATAGTCTGTAAACTAAATGATATGGTATTGGGATCCTTAGTTACATGTAAATATTGTTTATAACCTATTGATGAAATTTCATGAGGGGTATTAGGTATGTTTTATTTTCCTTACCGCTGTTATCACTATAACCGGAAGTTCGGTCTTAACGCTGGACCGGATGTGGGCAGAAACCGGAAGTGTATTGGTTTCGCAGAAACCGGAAGTGTTCTGAATGGGGTAAAAACCGGATATGGTCATGTTGTTTATATGTCCGGTATTCGTATTAGCTATTTGCTATAGAGGGGTAAGAGGTTTGGAAAGGAATTTGTTTGCCAGATCTAAAAATCAAAAGGGTCCTGGATAAAGTAATTCCGTAAATCAAATATGTATGATATAAATATTCAGTTGTGATATGATGTAAATTATCACCTGAAGGGATAGTCTCCTTACTTCCGGTTTGTATAAGATCTCACTATTGCCTATGAATATGTATGTAATGATATTATTGGGTATGCTCTTGCATAAAATGTATAAAAAATATATAAAAATATAAAAAATATATATATATATAAAAGTATATAAAAAACTATTCTATATATATATCTATATAGAGATACGGATTAAAAAATGGTGGTCATATTGAACTATTAAAAAATAATAAATAAAAAATTGGGAAATTAAAAAATTGGGAAATTTTAAAATCCTTCAATTTTAAAAGGTTTTATAAAATCAGGGAATGAATAACAAATGCTTATTATATAAAATGAATATATATACAAAAAAATCTTATTTTTCAATAAGAACACGATTAGAGGCCCTCCTGTGGGACATATGACTGATATCTCTCACTCATATGGAAAAGTCTCCATTCAGAGGATGACCTTTAAATAATTCCCACAGGGCTCTTATCGGTTTCCATATCCTCAAAGGGACTGCGGATATACGGGGGAGGTGAAAAATAGAGGTAACGGGTAACGTTTAGTTTTCAACTTTATGTGCTAAACCAATGTGGAGTGTAACAGGATAAATATGTAGTGTTTCTTCCTAGACATAGAATGATTGAAGATGTTATATCCTATCCACAATCTGTGTGGATATTCACATTAACTAGTCGGTAAATCCAGACTGCTAGACAGGAATAAATGGGGATATGGATGAGGATAGGAAGATCGGAACATAAATGAAAATTATGTCTGTAGGCATGAGGGAAAGGGATCTCTTCAAATATAGCCCATCTCCTAACTGATGGTACTTAATGTGTAATTGGCAATTTATGAGTAGTAACAATGTCAGATTAGCAACCCAGTATAAAAAAAGGGGGGATCTATTGGTATCTCCATATGGTCTATCTTATAATAAATATCTGATTAATAAAGACTCGATGGATGCTGCTATAGGGATAGAGTACTGGCTAATAATAGAAGCACGAAGGTAAAAGTGGATATCTATATCTAACAGGGATATATTGTGGTGTCCAAAATATATTGTATCAAGTATGAGGACTCCGTTTATTTCAGATTCAATAGATGTGACAAGTCCTCTTTATTATTGAGGCCCTTCGGGTAAAGACAGTCGAGTTCGAAGATCCATTTGGATTCTGTTTTAAGAAGTTTTTTCTCGTAGTCACCACCTCTCCAATTGGGTTTCACCAGTTGGATCCCATAGTAGCTTAGATCTTTGAGATTACTTCTATGGTGAATGGTGAAATGTCTATACATGGCGGTTTCCGTATTGCTGTGTTCAACTTGTAAAATGTGTTCTCGTATTCTGTCTCTCAATAACCTTGAAGTCTGGCCTACATATTGCAGTCCACAGCTACATTGGATGTATATAGCACCTTTACTATTACACCTTATAAGGTCTTTGATTTGGTGTTCCGTCCCTGAATTGTTAGATTTGAATTTTTTGATCTTAAGACCTCTCTTACACGCCTTGCAGCTTATGCATGGATAGAAACCTTTGACATTATTGCCAAATATATCTTGGACTCCTGTAGTTCTTGATCGTGGGATACTTGGTGATAGCATGTTTCTTAGATTGTCTGATATTCTATAGATGAATTTAGGTTTATTTGCCAGTATTTCCCCTATGGTGTCTTCATTCTTCAATAGCGGCCAATTCTTCTCAATAATTTTCTCTATTAGATGTCGATTTTCACTATATTGTGTTATGAATGCTACATCAATCGAGTTCTTGTCGTTTGCGGTGTTAGTCTTTTTGTCCTTATATTGGAGGAGTTCCTTGCGATCTCTTTTTCTGACTTCCTCGATCTCTCTGTCTATTGTCTCTTCCTCATAACCTCTTTCTAGGAAACGTGCTTTGAGAGTCTCAGCTTGTTTTTCCCATAACTCGGGGTCAGAACAGTTCTTTTTGAGTCTGAGTAGCTGCCCCTTTGGGATATTCTGTTTCCACCTAGTGTGATGGCAGCTGTTGATATGTATGTAATTGCTGCAGTCCACAGGTTTGAAATGTGTTGAAGTCTTTATTTTATTATCTTCAACTGTAATCCTTAGATCCAAGAATGTAATCTCTGAGCTGCTTATTTCGTAGGTGAATTGGAGGTTATGAATGTTGTTGTTCATACCACTAATAGTGTGTTCCAAATCTTCTCTCGTACCCTTCCATATCATTAAGATATCATCTATGTATCCATGGTAGGAGACCAGGTCCGCGCCCGCTGGGCATGATTCCCAGAAAATCATTTCCCATTTTCCCATATACAGATTGGCATAGCTAGGCGCGAACCTGGTCCCCATGGCTGTGCCACATAGCTGTTTATAGAAGGTACCATTGTGGTTGAAGTAATTATGCGTTAGGATATAGGAGATCCCATCGAGAATGAATTTCTTCTGGATTTCTGGAATGTTGGTATCTTTATTAAGGAAATACTGTACCGCCTCTACACCTCCTTCATGTGGTATACTGGTGTAGAGGGAGGCCACATCACAGGTGACAAGTAGATATCCTTCTTCCCAACTAATGTTGTCCAAAATATTTAGTACTTGAGTTGAATCGCGTATGTAGGAAGGTAGAGTTATGACATATTTCTGAAGGTTCTTATCTAGATACTCTGATAGGTTACTTGATAAGGAACCAATACCGGAGATGATAGGTCTCCCTGGTGGTTGATGAAGTGACTTATGGATCTTGGGGAGGTAGTAGAACACCGGAGTTATGGGATGTTTAATTCCTATATATCGGAATTCTTTGCTGTTAAGTATGTCCTTCTAGTGAGCCTCCCCCAAGATCCAATCTATTTCTTCCTTAAACTGAGCCACAGGGTTATTCCTTAGGACTTCATATGTATCTTGATCAGACAAAATTCTGGTACATTCTGCATAGTAGTCTGTCTTATCGAGGACTACAATGCCCCCTCCCTTGTCCGCAGGTTTAATCACCAGATCCTTGTTCTTCTCCAAGGCTTTGATGGTATGGATTTGATTTCTTGATAGGTTCTGTTTGTGCTTGGTAAGCTTGGTGTGACTGATGTTTTTCAGTTCATTGCATACTACAGTTTCAAATGACTCAATCGCGCTCCCTTTGCTTGCTGTTGGATAGAATGTGGATTTTGGCTTGAGATTTGTGTGCTGGTAGTGATCAATATTGGATTGGGTGTCATTCATAGGAACTCTCTGTTGGTATTCCAGAGGTGACCTCATAAAATGTAATTTTAACGTTAATTTCCCGTAGTTTAGGATCGACTTCTCCTGTTCTGATAGAGTAGTAGAGCTAAGGTTGTATATCCCTTTGATCGTGTTGTTTGTGTCCGTCATCATGGTCTCTTCCTGTTTCTTGTTTCCATTCACTCTTTTTCCACCTCTCTGGAGATCATCGGGATCATCTGGATTTGACATCTTTCTTTTTGTAGATATTCTCTCCAGTTCCTTGGTGGTTTTCTGATGTAGTTCTAAAAAATGGTTTCTAGAGGTAGAGGCTGTGGGACTGGCATCTGAGTCCTTGAAGCCTACTCTATTATTGATATTCTTGTTCCCTTGTGTGCGTTCCGCACGAGGGGTCTTCCATTCGGTGAAGTCATCATGGGGTGCTGTGTTCGATGTATTCAATGTGTCCCTCTGATATTGGGGGTCTTGGTTATGGAAGTGGCGATTCTGATTGCCATTGAACCTTTCCCCTTGCTCGCCATTCCGTGAATGGTGGTGATATCTATTTCCATAGAGGGGTCTTTCATTCCTATTCCATCTAGGAGATTGATTAAACCCTTGGGTGGGTCTGTAGTCGTGATTCCATCTTGGGGACTGGCTGTACCCATATGTGGCCCTGTTCCCTTGATTCCATCTTGGAGGTGGGAAGTTGTCTCTTTGGTGGTAGGGTCCTTCATAGTTGGATGGGAGATATTCCCTATTGGGTCTTCTCTCATAGCTATGTTGGTAGTGTTCCCTATTCTGTTGTCTTGTCCTGTAGTGGAGGTTAGTATTTCTATTCTCCTCCCAGTGGTCTCTCATTCTATTTTGGCGGTAGGTGTTCCAATGACCTCTGTTCTGATGTCTATTCAGATTCTGATTGTGTCTATCTATATCCCCACTGGGATTGTTATAGAATTGTCTGCGGTCATTGTGATCATAGGTATCCCTCTGATTGCTTTGATCATATTGATAATTGTCTCCTCTATAAAAGTGTGGTTGTGGTCTGTCTTTCTTGTATGTTACTGTGGTCCATACTCCCTCATTATTCATGTGTGCGCTGTTGTTGAGGCTGATAGACTGTGGGTATGGAGAGTCTACAACATCTTTCAATTACTAGTGGGAACCAATACCCAAGCTAGAGGACACAGAATGAATAGGGAAGGAAAACAAAACAGGCAGACCTAAACTTGAAGAACCATTCTCCCAAAAGAGGCCTCAGCCAAGGCAAAAGTTTCAAATGTGAAAAATTTGAGAAAAGTATGCACAGTAGACCAAGTTGCAGCCTTTCAAATCCTTTCCACAGAAGCTTCATTTTAGAAAGCCCAAGAAAAGGAGACAGCCTTAGTGGAATGAGCCGTAATTCTCTCAAGAAGCTTGTGACCAGAAGTCTCATAAGCAAAATGAATCATACTTCTCAACCAGAAGAAAAGAGAAGTAGCAGAAGCCTTCTGACATTACACTTTCCTGAGAAACAAACAGGGCAAAAGACTGGTGAAAATCTTTAGTCGTCTGAAGGTAAAATTTAAAACACACACAACATCCAAGTTGTGCAACAGACATTCCTTATGAGAAGAAGGATAAGGACAGAGAGAAGGAACAACAATATCCTGATAAATATTCCTATCCAAAACCACTTTAGGGAGAAACCCCAGGACCGCCTTATCCGCATGAAAGATAAGGAAAGGCGAATCAAACTGCAAAACCGAAAGCTTCAAAACTCTCCAAATAGAAGAGATAGCAATAAGAAACAAAACTTCCAAGAAACAAACAATCTATGGAATGCATTGGCTCAAACGGAGCCTGCTGCAAAACTTAAGAACAAGGTTAAAGCTCAAATGTGGAGCAACAGGTTTAAATACAGGCCTGAACCTTTCTCTAGACCATCCTGAAGAAAGGACAAAATTCTAGGAATCCTGCCCTACTCCAAGATTAGCCCTATGATTCACACCAATAAAAATATATACGCCATAGCTAATGGTAAAACTTACGTGTTACAGGCTTACAAACTTGCAGCATGGTCTTAATGATCAACTCAGAAAAACCCATGTTTAGCCAGAACTAAGCGATCAATCTCCAAGCAGTCAGCTTCAGAGAAACGAGATGTAAATGGAGAAAAGAACCCTGAACTAGAAGGTCCTTCCTCAGAGAAAAACTCCAAGATGGAAGAGATGACATCTTCACTAGGCCTGCATACCAGATCCTGCGAGACCATGCAGGAGCTAATAGAATTACTGATGCTCCCTCCTGTTTGATACGAGCAATGCCTCATGGAAGGAGTGCAAACGAAGGAAACAAATATGCTAGACCGAAAACCCAAGGAACTGCCAGAGCATCTATCAGAGCGGCCTGCAAATCTCTAGACCTTGAACCATACCTTGAAAGCTTGGCGTTCTGCCGAGATGCCATCAGATCCAACTCCGGCAACCCCAATTTGAGGGTTTACCCAGAGGACACCTCTGGATGGAGAACCCACTACCTGGGATGAAAATTCTGTCTGCTCAGGAAATCCACTTCCCAATTGTTCACTGCTGGAAAATGGATGGCAGATAGACAACAATTGTGAGCTTCCGCTCACTGTATAATCCAAGCCACTTCCTCATGGCTAAGGAACTCAGAGTTCCTCCATAGTGGTTGATGTAAGCCACTGAGGTGATGTTGTCCGACTGGAACCTGAAAAACAGGAATAAAGACAACTAAGGCCAAACCATCAGAGCATTGAAAATCGCTCTCAAGTCCAAGATATTTATGAGGAGAACAAACTCCTCCCATGTCCATAGACCCGACGCTCTTAGCGAGTCTCAGACTGCTCCCCAGCCTAGCAGGCTGGAGTCCGATCACACAATCAACCAGCAAGATCTCCAAAAACATGTGCCCTGAGACAGATGCTCCTGAGAAAACCACCATGGGAGAGAGTCTCTAGTCAACTGGATTAGAACTATCCTATGAAACAGATCCGAATGGTCTCTGTTCTATCATCTAAGCTAACCTAACTGCAGAACTCTCAAATGAAATTGAGTAAAGGAAATGATGTTCAAGGAAGCGATCATCAGACCAATTACCTCTATACAAAAACTACTCAGGGCTGAACAGTAGACTGTAAAGAGAGACAAGAGGAAAGGATTTTCTGACCTCTGTCAGAAAAAATTTCATAGACAGGGAATATATTAAGATTCCTAAGAAAACTACCCTTGTAGCTGGAAAAAGAGAACTCTTTTCCAGATTCACTTTCCATCTGTGGGAACGTAAAAAGACAACAAGGCCTCTGTATAAGAGTTTACTTTGTTGAGAAAATAACGCCTGAACTAAAAAAGTCATCCATGGAGGATGCCACCACAATCCCTCAAGACCTGATCACTACCTGAAAAAATTCTGGGAGCTAAGGCAAGGCCAAAGGGAAGAGCCAAATTGAAAATGTTTGACCAAAAAGGCAAACCTCAGGAACTTCTAATGATCCCTGTAGATGGGAACATTAAGATACAAACCCTTCAGGACTACAGTCGACATGAACTGACCCTCTAGGACCAAAGGAAGAATGGAACATACGGGTTTCCATTTTGAAGGATGGTACCCAGAGAAACTTGTTGCAACACTTTAGGTCTATAATGAATCGAAAAGTTCCCTATTTTTTGGGAACCACGATTTAAGTTTGAATAGAATCCTAGAACCTGTTCCCTTACTGGAACTGGAACAATCACTCCCAGGGAGAAAATATCCTGAAAACGGTTCAGGAATGCCTCTCTTCTTACCTGAGCTGCAGATAATCTTGAGAGGTGAAATCTGCCCTTGGGAGAAAGAGATTTGAATTCTATTTTATAACCCTTACACTATGTCCACAGCCCAAGGATCTGGGACATCTCATATCCAAGCTTGATGAAACAGGGAAAGTCTGCCCCCCACTTGATCTGATCCCGGACCAGGGGCAGACCCTTCATGTTGACTTAGACTCAGCTGCGGGTTTATTTTATTCCCCTTGTTCCAAAGGCTGATTGGATTTCCAAGAAAACTTGGACTGTTCTTGCTTGGAAGAGAGAGAGGAAGACTTCCTTTAGAAGTTGTGAAAAAAACAAAAATTACTTGACATCCTATAGTACTGTTCTTCTTGACTTGAGGTAGAAAAGACCCTTTTCACACCCGAAATATCAGAAATTATTTCTGCCAGACCAGGTCCAAACAAGGTCTACCCTTGTAAGGAAGCGCCAGAAGCTTGGACATAGATGTAACATCAGCCAACCAAGATTTAAGCCATAAATCTCTGCAAGCTAAGACAGTCTAAAAATTTGTATGTAAGCATCTGAAATAGAAGAATTGGCTAGTTAGAGAGCCTAAATCCTATATTTGATCTCCCCCAACGGAGTCACTGATATAATTGATTCAGACAAGGCATCACACCAATAAGATGCAGCACTTGCTACTATGGTAATACAAACTGCAGGTTGCCATAGAAGACCCTGGTGAACATACATTTTAATTTTTTTTTAATGTATTCTTTTTAAAAAAAAAAACCTACTTAAGGCACTGTGCGCCATGAAACTTTAATGGAGTTAGCAACAGGAAACATTTTCTAAAAGACTGGAGAGGAGGAGAAAGGAATCCCTGGCTGCTCCCATTCCTGTGATAAAATCTCTGTCACACGGTCTGGAACAGGAAAACACTTCCCTAGAGGAAGGAACATAGTAGTATTAGTACTGTTGACAACGACAGAAGTATCGAAGTCGTCCAAAATAGCCAAAACCTCCTAAAATAATACACAAAGGTGTTCAAGCTTAAATCTGAAGCTTTACTTCTTCAGTATCAGATAAAGGAATTATACTGTCCAAATCTGAGATTTCACCTTCAGAGGCTACCAACGTATCCTCCTCATAATACTTATGAGGACAGAAACCTTTATCTGAATTCTCTAATGTTCCTCTTGTATTGTCCCCTTTAGCATAGGAAAAGCAGATAATGCCAAATATCACAGAAGATACCTGTGCAGCAAATTCTGCATGCAAAAATACGCCTCAAGGAGGCTGAGAGGAAAATACAGGACATGTTTGAGGAGAAAGCTGAGGTATTGCTTGAACAGCAACATCCTAGGAGAACAATCTATCTTTACACTCAAGAGTTCTAAATAAACATGCAGAACAGAATTGCATAGGCAAAACAATTTGTGCCACAAGACATAACAAACATAACGCAGAGATTTGCAAAAGAAATTAAGAAAAAAACAATAATCTTATTTATTTTATTTAACTTAAAGGGACATGAAACCTACATTTTTCCTTGATGATTTAGAAAGAGCTTGCAATTTTAAACAAATTCTAATTTACTTCTATTATCTAATTTGCTTCATTATCTTGATATTCTTTGCTGAAAAGCATAGTTACATATGCTCAGTAGCTGCTGATTGGTAGATGCACATAGATGCCTAGTATGATTGGCTCACACATGTGCATTGCTATTTCTTCAACAAATGATATCTAAAGAATCAAGCAATAGAAGTCAATTAGAATATTATTTAAAATTGTATTCTCTACCTGAATCATTAAAGATAATTTTTGGGTTTAGTGTCCCTTTAAGAAAATATAAAATCTCTTTCTTTTAAGAACGTAACATTTGCTAAATAAACTAACAGAGACCTCTACACCTCAGTCCAACTGAGGTGTCCCAAGAAATGAAAACGAACAATAAAAGTTTGAGATGTCGGAGAAGATGCCGCTCCACTTATAACTAAAAGCAGAAGAGCGGGTAACATGACCATCCCACAAAAGCAGAGGCACAGCTGAAAAGGAAAGCGGGCGATACAGAAAAAAGAAATAACTACCATTACTCCCTCAAGAGAGTTCTCTGTATTTAAAAAGATTGGTCTATACACAAAAAAACTCCTGCGTCTCATGAGAAGAAAATGTAAAGCTCAAACACTGATTACTCAAACATGCCCCCCATAATGAGCCACAATCAAAATAAAGGCTAAGAACGTTCATTAACCCTTTTGTCTCCAATTACATACCAGAGCCTGCACCCTGCCAAACAATATCCTATCCGAAAGATATAAAATGTCCCCAAACAGAAAACTGCAGCTAACCATTCTTAAAGTGCAATGTCTCCAATACCTAGAAGACAAAAAGACAATTACCTGCAGTCTAGCTGTCCGGCAGGAAGACAGCTCATAAGGTGTGAAAGGACACATACTCCTTACAGAGACCTGTAGAAAAAAGAAAGAACAGAGTAACCAACTCTGGCTTTCTATAACTAGGGCAGCAATGTGTTAGGAAACAAAGTCAGCACAACCTTACAACTTCCTAACTGCTTAAAAGCCACCACTACTCTGCTGTAGAGATTGATGTGGACTACAGCTAAACCCAAATCCTTGTTTGCAGGGATAAACCCCCCAAAAAGGAAACATTTCTTCAGACACCAAACTTCACCTCCTTCAATGACAGAGGCAAAGAGAATGACTGGGGATTATGGGTAGGGGAGTAACTTTTAACAGCTTTACTGTGGTGCTCGTTGCCTCCTCCTGCTGGCCAGGAGTGATATTTCCACTAGTATTTAAATGATGTCGGGGACTCTCCATATCTTAGGAAAGAAAGTTTAATTTTTACTTGACAGTCCCTTTCATATTGGTTTAGTAAACATAATCTCTAGTCTTTCTCATATCTCATCTTGGATGTTCTCTCACTACCTTAAGCTAAATCTCTCCAAAACTGAACTATTTATTTTTCCCCCTTCTTCCAAAATCTCCACCCCCCAATTTTCTATAACTGTTGATAATTTCATCATTACCCCTACCCCGCATGTCCGATGTCTTGGGGTCACACTTGACTGAGACCTTTCCTTCACTCCTTACATTCAGTCCTTGGCTAAAGCCTGTCGCTTTCACCTTAAAAACATCTCTAAAATTAGACATTTCCTTACACAAGACACAACAAAGATTTTAATCCACTCTCTCATCCTATCCCGTATCGACTACTGCAACTTCGTCCTCTCTGGTCTACCTAGCTCCTTTACAATCCATAATGATTGCCTCTGCCAGGCTCATCTTCCTTACACGTCGCTCTTCATCTGCTGCACCTCTCTGCTAATCCCTTCTCTGGCTTCCTCTTGCCTCCAGGATTAAACACAAAATCCTCACGCAGACATATAAAGCCCTCAACTGCACTGCTCCCCACTACATTTCAGACCTTGTCTCCAGATACTCTCCCTCCCGTCCCCTTCACTTTGCTCACAATCTCCTCCTCTCCTCCTCTCTTGTTACTTCCTTACATTCCTGTTTACAGGACTTCTCAAGACTGGCCCCCATCCTGTGGAACTCCCTGCCTCGCTCCACAAGACTCTCCCCTAGTTTTAACAGCTTCAAGTGCTCCCTAAAGACTTTACTATTCAGGGATGCATACAACCAACACTAACCTTTCTTAACTCCATCGCTTTCCCCTTGAACACCTTAGAATGTAAGCCTATGAGCCCAGCTGTTTGTAGATCGCCTTTATAAGAGCCAACTACAAAAGTACAACTCTCGGCAGGGCCCTCTACCCATTTGATCCCTATAAATGTTATCCTGTATACCATCTCTGTTGGCGCTCTACAAATACCTGTTAATAATAATAATAATATTTTCTGTAGTGACTCATATAACAGGTTTTGTGCCTTTTATGTTTTTCATTGGTCTTTGCTCCTTAGGAAAAAAGTTAAAAATAACAATTTTGTTTGAAATAAAAAAATGAGATGGGTAGGAAAAAAAAAATTAAGTTTGAAGTAATAAGGCTTTCAGAAGATGCTACTACTATGATGAATTAATTATAGATAATTCATTAAAAATATATATTAATATTATTCACGTATTAATTAGGTGTGCAGATGTTATTCAAGGACATTGTTACAAGCAAGAAATACTAATAAAACTACAAACAGAGGCCAGGAACGAACAATAGCTCAGTGGCTTGTTCTATGACGAGTTACCACCTGGGAGTAGCTTCTTTTAGCCCAGTTGTGCTTTTCACAGAGGAAAATTTTTCTGAGGTACATCAGTCCATCTAGATCGTAAGTTCCCACGGGAATAGGGCCCTCAATTCCCCCTGTATTTGTCTGTAAAATTTTGTCTTTTATTGTATTGTTTCTCTGTTGTACTTTTATCCTTGTGCCCATGGGCAGCGCTGCAGAATCTGTTGGTGCTTTATAAATAAAGAATAATACCAGTACCAGGTATTCCTCCTCCAGACAATCGTTTCGACCTCCTTTGGGCCTCGTCAGTGAGGTTCAGCCATATCCCTCTAAGCACATTGGGTTAGGAGTCCACGTCTGGTTCCCACCATCACCAGTAGGGAGACTTTCCCCAGGGTCATAATACAAATATATACAGAAAGAGAAGCAGTCTTCCGGGAATGAACAACAGCTCAGTGGCTTGTTTTATGACCCAGTTACCACCTGGGAGTAGCTTCTTTTAGGGTTTTTTGGGGTTGCCATTTCCCTTGTTCAGAAGAATTGACTGATATTTTGGGGCTTGACTGACCTTGTTAAGTGGGTAGGCGGGATCAGACTGAAGGACCTTTTGTCTCTGTGAAAATATTTTTTTTTTGTTTATATGCTACTAAAATTCAATGTCATATTATAAGCTTACTTATTTTGTAATTTATTGAAAAAAATATTCTATAAGGGGGTGGTATTATGTGGAATCTTTATGATTTTAATGATATTAATATTAAGCCTAAGGAACAGTATGCTTTTAAGATATTTCAACAGTTCATATTCCAGATTATACAATGCTGTTTGTAGGCATTTTTCTAGGGTAGAGAAAAAGTAAAATGCTTAAAAAAAAAATATATATATATATATATATATATATATATAAAAAATATATAATATATATATTTATAGTTGTAACACTCAAGTATCTAGTTAGTATCTAGTTAAATAATTATTAAAAGGACAATAAATACCTTTTTTTTTTTAAGACACGATGAGTCCATGGATCATCTTAATTACTAATGGGATATTCACCTCCTGGTCAGCAGGAGGCGGCAAAGAGCACCACAGCAAAGCTGTTAAATAGCTCTTACCTTCCCTCCCACTCCAGTCATTCTCTTTGCCTATGTTAGTGATAGGAAGTGGTAAAGTGAGGTGTTAGATTAGATTCTTCAAACAAGAGTTTATTATTTTTAAAGTAGTACAAGATTGTGCTGCTTTTTCCTGGGGTGTAGCCGTAGTCCATATCAGTCTCTTCAGTAGAGCATTGGTGGCTTTAGAGCAATGGAAACTTGTGGGACATAATTCTCACTGCGCCTCCCATATATTACTACTGCCCTAACCCTGAAGAAAATGTATTAAGGAATTTCTTTATCTTCATAGGTCGATGTGGGGGATTGGACCCCTCAAACCTGGTGAACTGCATTTGCTGTCAGGCAGACATATGAGGTAAGTGCTATGTTTTTTTTTTCCTGGGACACACAGAGGAAAAAAGGAGCACTTTACTATTCTTTAATTACTTTGCATAAAGGGCTTAGGATCAGGCACTTTATTGTGGGACAATATAAACTCTCAGTATCTGAGAGAATTGGACAGCGTTTAGCAGACACTGGGGCTGGGAGACAAGCTTTTTTGGGCTCTGGTGGTTCTACTATCATGGCGTTATTTTTTACATGAAATAACGACCGGGAGATGGGCGGATCTTAGGGATTGCACGTTTTTTTCACTGCGCTTCCATCTGGAGACTCTGTGAGACCGGATGTTTCACTCTGCCTAGAAACGCATGTTTTTCTTTCTGATCAGGCATTTCTAGGCCTGGAGGACAGCTGAGTTTTTCCCCTGTCGAGTCCGGATTGTTTGCCAGGAGAGAGGAAGTGGTCTCGGGTCTTGCAGTTAGATAGGCACCTCAGCAAAGCTGCTGAGGTGTAGGGGTGTCTTTTTTATTTAATTTAAAGCTTTTGGTTACATTTTTTACACATGCAGTAAAAAAGTTGCACTTTTATATTGAAAGGGTAAGTAATGATTTTTTTTTTTTTGCAGTTAAACATTTTTGTGTCTAATTAGTTTTTTTTGCATAATCATATAATTCTGATTCATTATGGACCAAGCAGACTTGCAGAGTGTTACTTGTTCTTTAAGTTTTGATGTAAATGTGGAACCACCAATCCCTTTCTTTCCCTAATGTATTGAGAGGACTTTAAGTTATAGAGATAAAAAAAATTCTGAGCAAAATTTTTCAAAAGCGGATGCTGTCCAAGAGTCAAATGACGTGGTTCAGGGAATACCGCAGCTTTCTCCCCAAGCTTTCCAAGATTTACCGCCTGCTCAAGCAGTACCCTTCACTTCTGCTCTAGCTCCTGCTGGAGTTACTTTGAAGGACATAGCTTCCCTCATGTCTTCTACTATTTCTGATGCATTGTCTGCTTTTCCAATGTTGCAAGGCAAACGTAAGAGGAAAATCAGGCATTCAGTAAGTTCTGATGCACTTGTTGCAATTTCGGAAGTACCCTCCCAAGGACATGAAGAGGAGGGTACTGCTGTAGCATCTGAGGGGGAGATCTCAGATTCAGAAAGTGCTTTGCCTCTGACGGATTTGGAGGTTGTAACTTTTAGGTTTAAACTAGAACACCTCCGCCTATTGCCTAGGGAGGCTTTGGTTACTTTGGATGACTGTGACTTCACAGTTGTGGTTATCCCTGAGAAGTCTAGTAAATTGGACAGATACTTTGAGGTTCCTTCTTACTCACATGTTTTTCCAGTTCCAAAGAGAGCTTCGGAGATTATTACTAAGGAATGGAAGAGACAAGGCATTCCCTTTTTCTCCCTCTCCTATTTTCAAGAAGATGTTTCCCATAGCTGACGCTTTTCAGTAATCTTGGCAAACAGTTCCTAAGGTGGAAGGGGCCATTTCCATCTTAGCCAAGAGAACTACTATTCCCATAGAGGATAGTTGTGCTTTCAAGGACCCTATGGATAAGAAGTTGGAGGTTCTACTTAAGAAGATTTATGTTCACCAGGGTCTGCAATGGCAACTAGCTACGTGCATTGCTACCGTCACTAGCGCGGCAGCCTATTGGTTTGATGCTCTGTCTGAATCTCTCGGGACTGAGGCTTCCTTGAAAGAGATCCAGGACAGGATAAAGGCTCTGAAACTTGCCAATGCCTTTATTACAGAGGCTTCCCTTCAAATTATTAAACTGGTAGCTAAGATTTTAGTTTTCTCCATTCTTGCTCACAGAGCTTTATGGTTGAAACCTTGGTCTGCGTATATGTTTCTTCCAAGTCTAAGCTTCTGGCTATTTGGTACAAGGGGAAAACCTTGTTTGGACCTGGCCTAATGGATATTATCTCTGATATCATGGGAGGTAAGGGTCATCTTCTTCCTCAACATAAGAGAAACAAACAGAAAGGTCGACAGAATTATTTTCGTTCCTTTCAAAACTTCAAAGGAAATTTTTCCTCTTCCTCCTCTAAACAGGAACAATTTAAACCTGCATGGAGACCTAACCAGTCTTGGACTAAGGGAAAGCAGTCCAAGAAGCCTGCTGTTGAATCCAAGACAGCATGAAGGGCATGCCCCCAATCCGGGGCCAGATCTGGTAGGGGGCAGACTTTCCTTCTTCACTCAGGTTTGGGTTCAGGATGTTCAGGATCCCTGGGCAATAGAGATTGTGTCCCAAGGATACAAACTAGAGTTCAAAAGTTTTCCTCCCAGATGCAGCGTTCTACTTTAAAGATTATCTGCAAACCATATAAAGAGAGAGGCAATCTTACATTGTGTAAGATACCTCTCTACTCTGGGAGTGATTGTGCCTGTTCCAGTTCTGGAACAGGGTCAGGGGTTTTATTCCAATCTGTTTGTGGTTCCAAAAAAGGAGGGAACCTTCAGACCAATTTTAGATCTCAAGAGCCTAAACAAATTTCTAAGAGTTCTGTCCTTCAAGATGGAAACTATTCATTCCATTCTTCCCTTAATCCAGGAGGGTCAATTTATGACAACAGTGGATTTAAAGGACGCGTATCTTCATGTTCCTATTCACAGGGACCATCACAAGTTTGTGGCTCTTCCTTTCGGCCTGGCCACTGGCCGCATCCCATTTGCTCGGTTCCACCTCAGACCTCTGCAGTTAAGCATGCTTAGACAATGGAATGGAGATTATGCGGACTTGTCTCCTCGAATAACTCTGGAGGAAGAGACAAGGGATTCTCTTCTATGGTGGTTGTCTCTGGATCATCTCTCCCAAGGAACCTGCTTTCACAGACCAGCTTGGGTGATTGTGACAACAGACGCCAGCCTTCTGGGGTGGGGAGCAGTATGGGGCTCCCTAAAGGTTCAGGGACTTTGGACTCAGTCAGAGTCTATTCTTCCTATAAACTTTCTAGAGCTGAGAGCGATCTACAATGCTCTTCTGGCCTGGCCTCAGTTAGCCATGGTTCAGTTCATTAGGTTCCAGTCGGAGAACATAACTTTAGTAGCTTACAACAATCATCAGGGAGAAACGAGGAGTTCCTTGGCAATGATGGAGGTAGCCAAGATAATTCAGGGGGTGGAGGCCCATTTTTGCTGTCTGTTGGCGATCCACATCCCAGGGGTGGACAACTGGGAAGCAGACTTCCTGAGCAGGCAGACTATTCATCGGGGGAGTGAGAACTCCATCCGGAAGTGTTCTCCAACCTTATTCTCAAGTGGGGTCAGCCGAAATTGGATCTCATGGAATCTTGTCAGAATGCCAAGCTCCTGAGATACGGTTCGAGGTCCAGGGACCCCCAGGTGGCACTTATAGATGCACTGGCGGTCCCTTGGACCTTCAAGCTAGCATACCCATTTCCTCTGTTTGCTCTTCTTCCTTGGGTAATTGCTTGAATCAAACAGGAGAGAGCTTCGGTGATCCTCATAGCACCGGCCTGGCCTTGCAAGATTTGGTATGCGGATCTGGTGAAGATGGCGTCTCTGCCACCTTGGAGACTCCCATTGAGGAAGGACCTTCTGATTCAGGGGCACATCCTTCATCCAAATTTAGTTTCTCTGAAGTTGACTGCTTGGAGATTGAACACTTAATTTTATCCAAGCGGGGGTTTTCTGAGTCAGTCATAGAGACCATGATTCAGGCTCGTAAGCCTGTAACTAGGAAAATTTACCATTTATGATTTATGTAAATATCTCTATTGGTGTGAAGCCAAGGGTTACTCATGGAGTAGAATTAGGATTCCTAGAATTTTGTCTTTTCTCCAAGAGGGTTTGGAGAAAGGTTTATCAACGAGTTCCCTAAAGGGTCAGATCTCGGCTTTATTTATTTTGTTACACAAACATCTGGCAGATTCCCCAGATGTACAGTCCTTTTGTCAGGCCTTGGACAGGATTAGCCCTGTGTTCAAACCAGTTACTCCTCCATGGAGTCTTACTTTATTTCTCAAGGTTCTTCAAGGGACTCCTTTTGAGCCTATGCATTCCTTAGATATTTAGTTATTATCTTGGAAGGTTTTATTTCTTGTTGCTATTTCTTCAGCCCGTAGAGTGTCAGAGCTCTCTGCATTGCAGTATGAGTCTCCTTACCTTATTTTCCATTCAGATAAGGTAGTTTTACGTATTAGATTAGGTTTTCTTCCTAAGGTTGTTTCTAATCGGAATATTAATCAGTAAATTGTTGTTCCTTTCTTGTGTCCTAATCCTTGTTCTCAGAAGGAACGGCTTCTGCACAATTTGGACGTTGTCCATGCTTTAAAGTTTTACCTGCAGGCGACAAAGGATTTTCGTCAGTCTTCTTCTTTGTTTGTGGTTTTCTCAGGAAAACGTAAGGGACAGAAAGCTATGGCTACTTCATTTTCTTTTTGGCTAAAGAGTATCATATGTTTTGCATATGAGTCTGCTGGACAGCAGCCTCCGGAGAGAGTTACGGCTCATTCCACGAGGGCTGTTGCTTCCTCATGGGCATTCAAAAATGAAGCTTCGGTGGAACAGATTTGCAAGGCTGCAACTTGGTCCTCTCTTCACACTTTTTCAAAGTTCTACAAATTTGACACATTTAGCCTCGGCTGAGGCTGCTTTTTGGAGAAAGGTTCTTCGAGCAGTGGTGCCTTCTGTTCAGGTTCCCTGTCCTGTCACTCCCGTATATTCTGTGTACACTAGCTTGGGTATTGGATCCCATAAGTAATTAAGATGATCCGTGGACTCATTGTGTCTTAAAAAAGAAAAGAAAATTTATGCTTACCTGATAAATGTATTTCTTTTTTGACACAATGAGTCCACGGCCCGCCCTGTTTTTGTAGACAGATTGTTAATTATTATAAACTTCAGACACCTCTGCACCTTGGTTTTTCTTTTCTTTCCTTAACTTCGGTTGAATGACTGGAGTGGGAGGGAAGGGAGGAGCTATTTAACAGCTTTGCTGTGGTGCTCTTTGCTGCCTCCTGCTGACCAGGAGGTGAATATCCCATTAGTAATTAAGATGATCGGGGGGGCAGATCCAGCCATCGTCCAGTATGGCTGCTAAAAAGTGAAGCTCCGTAATTGCAGGCTCTTCCAGGCCACATCTCAGCTGCGCATCAGGTGCAACCAGAATGCACACCGGAGAATCTGTCACCGGAACACGCAGGGACAAC
Organism: Bombina bombina; assembly: GCF_027579735.1. NCBI lineage: Eukaryota > Metazoa > Chordata > Amphibia > Anura > Bombinatoridae > Bombina > Bombina bombina. The sequence goes on along the minus strand of NC_069502.1, from coordinate 539,893,215 downwards.
AAAGATTCAGCTTTGGGCTCATCAAACTCACTGACAGCAAAGTTACATTGCCCCAAATGCATCTGCCTTTGGGGCAATGTTAGAAGGTAGCAAGCATCCATATTAAAAGATCCTGGAATGCTGAAGTGGAATAAGCATGAGAACACATACATTTAACAGTACCCACTAAACCTGACCAATGTAGGAACTAAAATCTGAAACAACAGCACCCAAATAGACATCCTCAGCGATATCTCTACTATATACATGGATAATCGAGAACGATTTTAATACTCCCTTAAAGCTGCAGTACATGGATGTAACAACACAGAAGTGGGTTGGGAATTAAATTTCTGATAACCGGGGCATTGAAGGAAGCCAGAGATTTACTCATAACTACCCGCTCTGAAGAGCAGGAGATCATCTCTATACATATTGTACTACAATGGCATCAAGAAGGCTATCTAAACAAGATAAACCAGCAAAGGGCCCCGCAGCAACAGCAACAAAACTTAACAATTTCTTCAAAGTACTTGAAGTTCCAGATTCAGCGTCACCTACATCCCAAGAGTCAGATGCCATGCCGGCAGACACAGAATCCAACACCCAGGGCCTACTAGCAGGTGAACCTCTTATGAGGGCGGACATTGACAAACTACCCACAAAATACCACAGAACCTTCAGAGCCTATTCCAGTTTTTATTAAGAGCCACAGATCCACCCAACATGCCCATAGAAAGGGCCCACAGAGCCCTGAGGCCGAAGCCACCAGAGGGTAAGCCCCCCAGAGACATAGTGCTGAAGCTACAAATCTTTGCGACAAAGAAAAAATAATGGAAGCTTCTAGAAAAATGCGCCAAATTACATATGAAGGCGACAGTATCCAGATTTATGCTGATTTGAGCACTATTACCTTAAATAGACGGAGATAGGCCAGATACTTAACCTTACATCTCCAAGATTTAAAAATCCCATACAGGTGGGGTTTTCCTTTCTGCATCAAAGTCCTACAAGTCTCACAAATTGCCACCTATAGAACACCTAATTATCTGGAAGGTTTCTGCAAGCAACTCAACATACCTCAACCCACCTTACCACCTCTAGACAGATCAACACCTCCGAAGACAACAAGTCCTGCAAACGACCCCAAGCCGCAAAGAAACGCTTGGAGAAGAGTGAACAGAAAAAGGCCACAACAGTCCTCCAGCCTTACAGACTCAGACACTAACCCCACTTGAGATCCTATGTCCGTCAATGATCAAGTCAATTCTTCATGCACTAACTTTCTCCCCTTATTACAGAGATCTATTCTCTGTAATACTCACCTGCACAGGACTATAGTTATGAGCAGGTTGGTTGCTGATAAGCCCAGAAGCGTGAGTACACTCGATCTTATGGTTATAGTTGGTTTCCATGAAAGCCAAAACTGTTTAAAATGTAAGATGCACCACATTAAAAGTTAAAAGGAAGTAACTGATACTCTCATGTTCATATCCTATTATGAACGGGGCAGTATCCCCTTATATTGTATATTGTATATGGTTATATGCAATTGTTATGTCTGTATTTACTGTTTTATTGTTTATTGATGTTTCTGTTATTAATATTGGAACTGTAGCTGAACAAAATGTAAAGTCTAAAAATACTCTGCAGACAGTGTATAAGATCATGCAAAGCTCTTTATATAATCCACTGAGCCAGGTATTACACAAACACGAACAGATCAGACGACAGTTAAAGCCCTGTTCTATTTCCAAATGAGTGCGAGAAACCTTAGAATATTGACACAGAACACTAAATTCTCCAGCAAAAAGATCGATTGCACTCAATTGGTTCTCTAAACAGAAAAGCGAGATTGTTTTTATCCAAGAAACCCACTTCAAACGTAAGGCAGAATCCAAACTTACATCCAAGCACTACCCAACAGGTCATTTTAGTTCTCATACGCATAAAAAGAGAAATGGAGTAGTGATACTACTCCACAAATCCATTCACATCCATAATCTCACCACAAACACTGACCCAGAGGGTAGATATTTAATAATAGTGGGGGACCTTTTTAATAGACTGATTACATTAGCAAATGTGTACGCACCAAATAACGGACAAGCAAAGTTCTTTAAGAAAATTACAGGGAAACTGCTACAGGTAGCTAAGGGGACCACAATACTGGCAGGAGATTTCAATATTGCACTTAACCCTAAGCTCGACTGCTCACTGGCCAAGAGCTCACAATCCTATTGCACTATTAGAACAATAACACACTGCCTTAGATCCACCTCCCTACTAGACATATGGAGAATCCAACTGCCGACGCAAAAATCATACTCTTTTTTTTCTCCAATCCCAATAGGACACACTCTAGATTGGATTAAATCTGTATAGATCAGTTAGGGCTGACGTTGGCTAGAGACTCCGAAATTACACCAACTCCATGGTAGGATCACTCCTCTGTATCCCTGGTCTTTGACTGGCCAGATTGGACGATAACGGACTTCTGCTGGAGACTCAACAATACCCTTCTGTTACATCCCTAAATCTCAGATAAAATATCTAAAACACTGTCTGAATATTTTCAATTTAATCAGTCCCCCCAGTCTTCTCGGGCAGTGGTCTGGGAGGCATACAAAGTGGTAGTTAGAGGAGAGTTCATTAAGCAAAAAGCTATCCTTACAAAATCATACAACCTAGAATATGCCCAATTAATGTGTCAACTTAAAGAAGCTGAATGCGCACACATGCTTAACCCAGCCTCACCAGATATCTCCACCAACCTCACTGAAGCTAGGAACAATTTGAATAACCTCCTGTCTAGAGAAGTACATAGGAAAGCCTATTATTTAAAGAAACTATACTTCACAGAAGGGAACAGGGCAGGTCCATTACTTGCCAAAGCACTGAAAAAAAAACATTTGCAAATTATATACATAGAATGCTTGATAGCTCGAACAAAGAAATTTACTATTGTAAAGAAATTGCAAACATATTCAGTAAATATTACCAATCCCTATACAACATCCCCACAGAAGATAGCTCACAAACCCATACACTTATAGACAAGTAATTAAGATGATCCGTGGACTCATTGTGTCAAAAAATAAATACATTTATCAGGTAAGCATAAATTTTCTTTTTAATTGCAAGCCATTTTTATTGTCTTACAAAATAATTACATATCTAAATATTTTTAAAACAAATTAAGATTGCATTTGCTTTATTAGAGAAACCATCTGGTACTAGGTCAGCAGTTGACAAGGCTAGTCACAGTCACATTGTTTGTATGAAGTGCATTGTTTTGCAGTTCTTATCTGTTAAAGCCAATTAGGGAAATGTATGTAGCAGGGGTAGCCTTAATAAGTCTTCAGAATTCTTTTTTATTTCTGAGAATCAGAAAGGCCACAATTTTCAAAGTTAAATTACATGTAAAGGGTGTGAAATACATAATAACATAGTAACATTGTAGATGAGGTTGAAAAAATAAATAAATTAAATTACATTATCAAGGTGATTACTGTCTCTTTAATTTGTATTTAAAATGTGACCCATTGACTGTTGAAAAGAGAATGTCAGAATATTGCAATAAAACTGAATTGAGTGGGTGGTGGGGGGGGGGGGGGGTTGTAGAGAGAATGGTACAGACTTCTTGATCAATCCGTTTTATTTCTCTGAACCTACTGGATTAATTATCCAACAATCTTTTGGCATCTAGAAAATAATTTTATCTTTCAGGGGAAAAATGGGTCTCTTATCTTTCACATAAGAAGTCTCATGGGCATATGCACTTTCAACAAAACAGGGAATGAAACACTTTGAGATTGTAATATAAAACATGTAATCATGAGTAGTAAAAATAACATTACAATATACAAAAAAATGTATTGTGCCTGCTATGCTGTAATTTAAAGGGATAGGAAACCCCAAAATTTTCTTATATGACTTGGATAGAACATACAATTTTAAACAACTTTCCAATTTACTTCTATTATCACATTTGCTGTATTATCTCATTATCCTTTGCTGAAGCTACAGCATTGCACTACTGGCAGCTATCTGAACACATCTAGTTAGCCAATCACATGAGACAAATATGTGCAGGCACCAATCAGCAGCTAGCTCCCACTAGTGTAGGGTATGTGCATATTCTTTTTCAACAAGGGATACTAAGAGAACGAAGCACATTTGAAAATAGAAGTCAGCTTAAAAGTGTCTTAAAATGACGTGCTCTATCTGAATCATGCAAATTTAGTTTTGACTTTCCTATCCCTTTAACTCTGGAATCTGTGGGGTTCCCTATTTTGATACCTGGAAGTGTACACTGTAGACCATTGAAGCCTCACCCTATAAGAACCTGTCCCTAATTGAGCTCAGCAGAAATAAAAAGATAAAAATATGTTAATGTATTCAGAAAGTTTTTGTGTTGTGTATTTTGATTTATTGTAAAACTACAAGGTAGTCTATGTCCCTTTAAACCTGGTATATAATGTAAACAAATACTATTTTCAAACTGTTCCAGTGATATTTTCCTTTATTTTTAAGGAAGAAACACATGCCTCTCTTAGTTATATGGGGATTCTTTACAGTCTATCCTCTGTATCAGACTGCATACACATTGCCAAGGAGGGCATACATCTTATATCCTAACATTGAACTTTAAAAAATAATAATAATTTTTAACCCAATCAGAATATACATTTATTCTATTAGTATTCTAAGAAAGCTAAATAAATATTATTTGTGGAATTTCTCTCCATCACTTACACCTTGAGTTAATGGGAATTAGAAGAAAAGAATTTGTTGGAAACAGAAAAACAGAATATCTTTATTTAGAGCTGTGTCATATCTGAAAAAATGGAATACAGTAAAACAAACAGTTTTTTTTCCATTATTATATGGTGCATTTAATCCATATTTCTTTGTCTAGTATATCTGTTCCCGTTGATACCTCATTTTTGTTTTTCCAGGTGTTTATTTTTGGTGCTTATTCCTTAAAGCCTTGCAGAAAATAAATCTGTATTCATGTGTAATAAACATTTATTCCTAGGAAATTTTTATTTTGTCTGAATGATAAAGCCAATGAGTTCATAACATGTATGGACATTGTAAAACAAAATCTGTGTTTTTATATCTTAAATGGAAACTGTATATACAGTTTTCTTCTTGAAAATAACCTTTTAAGCTTCAAGCCACTTATCTTTGTCTCCTACGTATACTGTATGAAAAGTTATTCATGAAAAGTGTTACACTTGCTGTGTATTATCAGATCTGGGTTTTTGTCTCCCTGACCTGTATGCACAGTTATTCATGAGAAGTGTTACACTTGCTGTGTATTATCAGATCTGGGTTTTTGTCTCCCTGACCTGTATGCACAGTTATTCCTGAGAAGTGTTACACTTGCTGTGTATTATCAGATCTGGGTTTTTGTCTCCCTGACCTGTATGCACAGTTATTCATGAGAAGTGTTACACTTGCTGTGTATTATCAGATCTGGGTTTTTGTCTCCCTGACCTGTATGCACAGTTATTCATGAGAAGTGTTACACTTGCTGTGTATTATCAGATCTGGGTTTTTGTCTCCCTGACCTGTATGCACAGTTATTCATGAGAAGTGTTACACTTGCTGTGTATTATCAGATCTGGGTTTTTGTCTCCCTGACCTGTATGCACAGTTATTCATGAGAAGTGTTACACTTGCTGTGTATTATCAGATCTGGGTTTTTGTCTCCCTGACCTGTATGCACAGTTATTCATGAGAAGTGTTACACTTGCTGTGTATTATCAGATCTGGGTTTTTGTCTCCCTGACCTGTATGCACAGTTATTCCTGAGAGATACTCTTGGGGCACGATCCGATATAGATCGTAGTTTTCGGCGCAAGCGAGGTAACCCGCGTCGCCCGCAGTTTCAGCTCGCAACTCGAGCTATCCAATATTCCGCGCCGTCAGATGCTAAACTGGCGTAAGTCAGAAAAACCGACGAGCAGGCAAAATGTGCGCAAATACACCTTTTAGTCGTCGCAAGTACTTGCGCCTGTATTTTGTTCACGTAAAGTCTCAATAAAGTGTAGTTTTATGCAAATTAGCCTACGACTCGTAAAAAATTACGCCAGTTCTAAGAGATGCGCCACGTAATGACGAGATTCAAAAATCATACTTAAACACCTGCGCAGCCGCCATTTCTTTAGTGTGTTTGGTTGGTTCTTGGAGCTACAGCACATTACAGCGAGTAGAGAGATTAGTGGTAAGAGTAGTGAGAAAGGAGCATTTCATTAAGTTAGTTAGGTCGGATTGTTGGATTGTTAAGCCAGTACATTTACTTACACTTTTTTTCATATTGCACACATTTTGCATACACACATATACAAAATACACAACACTTTTTTTTGATAATACCCTACACTTTTTATTTATCTTTTACAGTTTGAAAGGCTGAGTGTCTGGTTGTGATTGTGTGTGATTGAAGTGGGAGTGAGTGAGTGTGTGAGTGTGTGTAGTGTGAGGATGTCAGGGAGAGCTAGGGCTGGGGGGAGGAGGGAAGGGGAGTCGCAGGGAGAGGATTATGGACAGGAGGAGCAGCAGGGTCCCCGTCAGGGAGTGAGCGGAGTGGGGAGAGGGAGAGCCAGAAGGGAGGATGGGAGTGGGGTTGCCCCAAGGCCAGGCACACTTAGAAGAGGGATAGAGGGTGCACATGGGGATAGAAGGGGGGAGGAGGGAGAGGATAGGGAGGAACCCACACCAGGGACATCCCAGGGAGGGAGCCAGGCAGCCCAGGACGAGGAGCGTATGAGGTGTCCGAATTTCAGTTTTGCAGAAAACCTCGCTCTAGTCCAGGCTGTCCTGGAGAACCATAATGCCCTCTTTGGACAAGAGAAGGGCAAAGGAGTTGCCCGTAGGCGTAAAGATGCTTGGCAGAAGGTGGTGGAGGCCGTCAATGGTGTGTCCCAGCAGAGGAGGAATGTAGATAGCCTAAAGAAGAGGTGGAATTATTGCAAGAGGAGAGTCAAAGAGAAGATGGGGCAGGAAGCAATGTCCCAGAGGGCAACAGGAGGTGGGCCTCACTATGAGGCGGAATACAATGAGTGGCAGGAGCTCATTCGTAGGTCCCTGAGCCTCACAGCAGTCTGTGGACTTCCAGGGGCTCGTGACTCAGGGACTGCAACATCAGCACAGCATGCTGGTGAGTAACATCCCACACACTAGTATTATATGTATTTGAGTTATAACATCCTATATTGTCACACATTCATGTACACAATGAGGAGCATGGTATTTTGCTTACTAACAACAAAATATACAATGAGATTTAACATTAAAGGGACATGAAACACAAAGAAGTTTATTTCATTATTCAGATAGAGAATACAGTTTTAAACAACATCCCAATTTACTTCTATTATCTATTTTTCATTATTATTTTCATAATCTTAGTTTATTAAATATCAATGCACATGGGTGAGGCAATCACACGAGGCATTGATGTGCAGCCACCAATCAGCAGCTTCTGAGCCTATCTAGAAATGCATTTCAGCTAAGAATATCAAGATAATGAAGCATATTAGCTAATGGAAGTAAATTACAAGTTTGTTTAAAATTCCATGCTTGGCTAGCTGAATCATGAAATAATAAATATGGGTTGCATGTCCATTTAATGCTACTTAACACATTGAAAATCATGATATGAGGTGGAATAGTGAAATACTAACATGTCTCAGAGTAACACAGGCCACAAGCCACATGTAGACTTTTCATTAAATGGACACCATAGTCATCACAACCATAGTGTCACTTAAAGAACACATTTTCTCCATCACTGACATGTACACAGAACTATTGTATGAAACACATACATGTATACTTTGCATATTAAAAACCCTCATATCACAAATCTCAATGTGCACATGCATGTTATAGAGTTTGACATGAGAATGTGGATAGGCCCTAGCATGTACATTGTATGCCCACATGGATAGATATCTGACTGTACTAATCCCTCTCATCATTTGACTCCTCCACAGAACCTCCAGTCACCAGGGTGCCTACGCCCATGAATCCCCCAACACCGGATCAAAGTATATGTCCACCTCAACCACCGGTCCAGATAATACAGCAGGAGTATGCCAGGCATGACATGGCTTGGACTGCCTCAATAGAGAATCCCAATATCATGCCGCCTGCATTACAGGAGGATACCTGGCAGGAGCCCTGGCCGCAGGAATATTCCTTTGGCTTGGAGGGGGAGCCACGCCAGCCCCGAAGGGTAGATGTCTTTACCCCCCCACAAGAATATCATGCCACTACAGGATTATACCAGCAGGCTGAGTGGATGCACACCAGCGGCCATTGGGACTATCAGTCCATCCCGACATCTGTACCATCAGCAGCAGTTGGAAGAGCTCCACCAACTGAAATCCATCGCCCTGCACCTCCAGCTCATATTCCTGTGGCTGCACCTCCAGCTGAGATTTCTGTTCCTGCACATCCAGCTCATATTCCTGTGGCTGCACCTCCAGCTGAGATTTCTGTTCCTGCACCTCCAGCTGAGCTTTTTGTTCCTGCACCTCCAGCTGAGATTTCTGTTCCTGCACGTCCAGCTCATATTCCTGTGGCTGCACCTCCAGCTGAGATTTCTGTTCCTGCACCTCCAGCTGAGCTTTTTGTTCCTGCACCTCCAGCTGAGCTTTTTGTTCCTGCACCTCCAGCTGAGATTCCTGTGCCTGCACCTCCAGCTGAGGATCAAGAAATGGAACCAGTGCCTATTGTCCCTGCTGGTGAAGAGTCCATGGATCCATTGAGTTCTGCCATGGGTGAGGAATACATCTCCCTACAGAGGAGGCAAACATTGACATGTGAGAGTCTAACGGCAACGTGTGAAAGAATGCAGAGGGACCAACGCAGGTTCCATAGGAGCCAACAGCGTTTACAACAGAGATCAATAGAGCTGCAAAGGGACATGGCAGCATCTGTAACAGCTATGGTCCAAAACCAATCCCAAATGCTGCGAGTCATATCGGACATGCAAATACAGAGTGACCACAGATGGAGGGAACAGAACCAACTGTTGGGTGTTTTGGTGGAGCATTTCACCCACCAGCAGGACATCGCATCAAGCATCTCGTCTGTGACCAGCACTCCTACTGGATCCACACAACCCAGGAGAGGCAGAAGACCCACTCCAGGCCCCTCATCTAAGAGGCCTAAAAGAAAATAAATATTATTCTATTTCATCAAAAATTTTGTCCTCTGTTATTTACCATCTAATTGTCATCCACATCCATGTGAGGTGTGTTTTAGTACAGTAATATTGGTAAAACATATAATAATACCTGTGTTGAAATGGACCCAAAAGGTATTATTCTAATGTTTCTGACATATTCCTGCTCAATAAACAACATCACATGGTGGTGTCTCAACGGTACATATAGTAATATTCACTTCTAAGATGTACATCAAGGTTTCTCACATCCAATATAAATTGACACGTTGGTATATATAACTAATAATGTATTTAAAGAAGGTGTGAACATAAGGTATAGATATCCATTATCCTCATTCTTAATGATAGTGAACTAAACATGAATGAAACAAATGAGAAATATACAGTAATTAGGGTTGTTAAAAGGACATGAAAGCTAATTTTTTTCATTCATGATTTTGAAAGAGAAGATAATTCCAAAAAAACTGAATAATTTCCTTCTATTATTTATGTTGCTTCATTCTATTGATATTCTTTGCTGAAAAGCATATCGAGATATGCTTGGTAGCTGATGAGTAGTAGCTGTATATAGATGCCTCCTGCGATTTTTTCACTGTGTGCATTGCTATGTCTTCATTAAAGTATATCTAAAGAATAAATGAAAATAGGTAATTGATTTAAATTATAAGTGTCCCTTTAAGGGAAGGGGGTTGGGATGTAGTAGTTTCACTTACATGCAGTGGAAATCCAAAGTTTGAAATTCTGCAAGACATGATATATACACATGCAATGGTTGGTGAGGTACTGTCAAACATCATAATACATGTGAATGTTACGGTTTACTGTACTTATGAATAAGTAACTTACAGGTGAAGTATTCCCGGATGACATAATCCCTCACTTCATTCCCCCTCAGTGTCCCCCTGTCCACATCCTCAGGTACAGGAACCAGCTGCTGCTGCTGCTCTGGGTCAATGTCCCCCAACAAACGTGTGTCCACAGCAATGTTGTGTAGAATACAGCAAGCATTGACAATGGAACACACTTTGTTGGGGTTATACTGTAGTGCTCCGCCTGTAACATCCAGACACCTGAACCTGGTTTTTAATAGGCCAAAGCTCCTTTCAATGACATTCCTTGTTCTTATGTGTGCCTCCTGGTACCTGAGTTGTGGCTCTGTAATGGGGTGCACCAAGGGGGTTAATAGCCATGGTCTGCAGCCGTACCCTGCGTCACCTGTCATGTAACATATGTGTTTGGATTACTACAGGTACATCATGTGCTTTAAAGGGACACAACATGAATCGCATATAAAAGATAGATTTAATAAAAACATTAATGGAAGTAATCCGGATAGTTTATTAAAATTAAAAGGCCTATCGGAATAATGGAAGTGCAATTTATACTAGACTGTCCATTTAATAAGAACCTGCAATTGTTAGCAGCTTGATAATTAACTTAGACTAGATCATTTTATCCATTCTATAGATAACTTTTGATGACAAGCATATTAGATATGCTCAATAGCTGCTGATTGGTGGCTGCACATAGAAGCCTCATATGATTGGCTCATATATGTGAATTAGAATTTAAAAAAAATAAGATATATAAAGAATGAATACAATGATATAATATAAGTGAATTGTAATGCTGTTTAACATTGTATTCTCTATCTGAAACATGAGATGAAAATATGTGTTTAGTGTCCCTTTATTAGAAATATACAGACAGAATGAAGGTACTCACCAAGCAGCCATCCTCCCGAAAGTGTTCCATTTTCAAACATATTGAATAAGGAGGTCTGGCGCAGGATGTAGGAATCATGTGCACTCCCTGGGAAGCCTGCATACACATGTAAGAATTTCAGATTGGTATCGCAGACCATCTGGCAATTCAATGAGTGAAACCCTTTCCTGTTAATATAGAGGATTGTCTCCTCATGTGGGGCCACAATACGCACATGTGTGCAATCAATTGCCCCCATGACATTAGGAATACCCCCCAGTCGATAGAAGCCTTGTTTAAGACGGTTCCATTCCTGGGGGGTATGGGGGAAATGAATGTATCGTTGTGTCTGGTTATCTAGAGCAGTCAGAACCTCCCCTAGAATCCTGGAGAAGGTAGACTGCGCTAGGCCAGACACAAGCCCCTCTGTTGACTGGTATGAGCCAGTTGCCAGGAAGTGTACAACACACAACAGCTTCTGCATACCAGTCAGAGCTCGGTTCCTATACGCTTGAGGGTCAATATCATCCTTCAACACCTCATATAGGTTAATGAGGCTTGCAGATGTCAAGCGATATTTTTCCCTGACCTCCACTTCTGTCATCCCAAACAGGGTGACCCTAACCCTGTGTACCCTTGGTGCTCTTCCCCTCTGCTGATGCCTTCGTCTTATAGGCCCTGCTGGCCTATGGGCAGCTGCAGCAACAGCAGCATGGGGAGCACCAGGAACAGGGACAACAGCAGGAGGAGCAGGGAGGGCAGCAGCAGCAGCTGGAGCAGGGACAGCTACAGCACCATGACCAGGGACCTCAGCAGCAGGGATACCATCCAAAACAGGGGCTTGTAGGGGTTCCAGCACCCCTTGTGCCCCACAACGCTGTCTCACTCTAAATGCAATATACTGCAAGGGAAACATGGTGGCTAATGAGGGTGTGCATTTGCAGGTGTTTTAAGGCTGCAGGTGAGAGGTTGTGCTGTTTGTGATTGGTTTGACACACTTGCAGGGGCAGGAATAATAAATGCTTTTAAGAGGTTAACTATTTGTGAACAAGCTGCTGCTATGTATATTGTTAGGCATGCATTTGTTATGCCTTCTGAGAGTTACGTTGGTTTCTAAGTCAGTGCAAGGGTTCCTGCGCCTTCAATTTGTGGCGAGCTGAGAATGGAGTAGATTTTGAGAAATCTGCGCGCGTAAGTCCTTACGCCGTATATTGGATAGCAAATTGCGCGTGTTTTGTATGTCAGTCTATGGGCCAAAAAACTACGGGCGACGCCAGAAATCTACGCGCGTAACTTCTAGCTTACTCCGTATATAGGATACCAAACCCGCGCAATTCTTGGCGTCGCCGACTTTTGCGGGCGACGATTTTTATCGGATGGACCCCCAGATCTGTAGCATCAAGTCAACAATGTTTTTCTGTTTGCAGTCATTTTTTAGAAATACTGATTTTTTTTTATCTGTGATATAAATACAGTGTTTATTTCTCTGAAGTCCAATGTACGTACAGTTGTTTGTGAGTATTTTCTTCAGACATTGCTTGTTCCTTTAATTATTTAGTTTTTCATTAAAAGGCACCTGATCCATTGGTTTTTCTTTTGTTTTCAGAACTGTCTGTAGAGAATTTTATTGTTCTATATTTTTTAAGCCGTATATTAGTATTTCCATATTCTAACCTTGGTTTAGTTGAATTATATCTGTTAGGTCTCAGAAGTTACTTAAAGGAATGGTGAACACTTTTTGACATTGTAATATAAAATGCTTAATTATGCATAGTAAAACAACTTTGCCAACTATTTGTATTATTTATTTTGATCCCTTTTCCTGTAATTTTTAGGATTTTCAGGCATGAAAAATGAAATAGCACAAGTCTAACCTTGCCACACATCTTTATCTAATTTGCATTTTGTCTTTTCTGCTAATGTAAAGCCATGGAGAGTTTGTTAACACAACTACAGCGGCAATCTCGGTCATCTTCAGACTCAAGTCTAGATTGGCTACTCCAAATAAGGACAGTGGTGAGTGGAGATTGACCATTGAAAACCATATTGCAGCAAACTGTTAATTGGTTCTAATAACGTTCAGACTCTGCTTATATGTTAAGTATTTGGACAGCACACAAATGTTGCAATTACAAGGGGTTTACTGTCTATTTAAATCACTTTTTCTGTTAGTTTTTTTTTTTAAAACGTTAATAGCACTGCACTTAGATATAGGATGGATGTTCAATTTCAAGTGTGAATTTGTTTTATTTTTTAATGATTTCTTACCCAATCCTTTTCTCCTGAAACCTTCACTACCTTTCTGTTCTATAAAAGTCTATGTTAAAGGGATAGTCTAGTCAAAATTAAAAAAAACTTTCATGATTCAGATAGAGCATGTCATTTTAAACAGCTTTGTTATTTACTTGTATCATCAAATTTGTTTGTTCTCTTGGTATTCTTAGTTGAAAACTAAACCTAGGTATGCACATATGCTCATTTCTAAGTCCCTGAAAGCCACCTCTTATCTGAATGCATTTGACAGTTTTCACAGCTAGAGGGCGGTAGTTCATGTGTGCCATATAGATACCATTGTGCTCACACCCATGGAGTTACTTATGAGAGGGCACTGATTGGCTAAAGTACAAGTCTGTAAAAAGAACTGAAATAAGGAGGCATTCTGTAAAGGCTTATAACAAGGTAATCACAGAGGTAAAACCGTGTTGGTTAGGCAAAACTGGGGAATGGGTAATAAAGGCATTAACTAGCTTTTTAAACAAAATTTCTGGACTAGACTGTCCCTTTAAGGTATTTTTTTCCAGAGGTTGTCCTTGATTTACTTTTTAGGCTCTGCATGACTATTTATTTATTGTTATTTTTAGCTTTTTTTGCATGTTTATTTCCTCCAGCTCATTGTTTACACTAGCTGGAGTACCTACTGCATACTAAGGCCTAGATTTAGAGTTCGGCGTTATCCGTAAAAACCAGCGTTAGAGGCTCCTAACGCGGGTTTCTTACGCACTCCGGTATTTAGAGTTTATTTACCGCCACTCAAAATACACCTAACGCTCACCTTTCTACCGCCACCTCAGACCCAGTAGTAAACATATACCGCAAAAAAAAACATCCACGAATCACAAAACAAATATTACACAAAGTACACTTACACTCATACAAACACAACACTATCTTTATTTTTCTTATTTTTTATTTTTTCGTTAAAATACAAAGGATTAAAGTTGCGAGATCTCTGGTGTTTGAAAAAAATCCACACAAATCCATTTTCCCATTGACTTACATGGACATACGGGAAAAGACCCTCATATACCTACATCTAACGAATAACATTATCACAAACATACACTCATCGATGCATACAAACAATATACACTACATGACATACACAAAATATTTATTTATTACAAAAAGAACACGATTTATTTACTTTTTCACACAAGATCATGACGTCACTCACTTTACGAGGAAAACCAGTCTTAGAAAAAAAAAATAGAAATCTTTGGAGCCTCCATTGACTTCTATTGGGAAGACGTGCTCGTGCACGCGAAACCCTCATTTCCCTAACGCACGCAAATAGCGTAGACTGAAAAACTCCAAATACCAGCGCTAGAAAATACATGATTTCATGCGTTAGACCCAGCTATGATAAATAGATCAAGAAATGACTATTTCCCTATGGTGGACTTATGTTTTTTAATATTAAATATTCACCACACCATAAATCTTTTTAACACTTTTAGATTACATCAACTACAAATCCCCATCACTAGTAACACATTATTATTTCAATAAAATTACATTTACAATTAAAATAAAATTCAATACACATTTGTGGATTCACAAACACTACACAATGGGAAACATCTCTCATTTACCTTTATTATTGCATTTCAGTTATTCAACTCATATGCTTGCAGCAACAGCATATCTACATAGGCTTAACACATGATCAGTCATGGATGCACATACATTACGTTTAACATTCACTCATACATGTGCATTCAAATGATGGGGGAAAAACACATTACATTCTCTCTAGGAATCACAAAACACAACATATGGATTTTACTGTACTTTTAACATCATGATTCCATCACCAGAAACCATTAGGAATTACGTACAACACGAACATCATTACACCAGATTACAGATGTCACTTTATGGGAAGGAACAACAATGCCAGACCGCTATATAGAAGTCAGCATATGTGGGACACAATCACAATATATACGTACATGTACATAACACGCATCACCCATCACGCAACCACAAAGCACACATTTAGATTTTATTCAGCACACAATAACAATGTAGCACAATACAACAACACAATGAGGATTTCACAACTACATAGGCAGGTTAATAATATCATGACGTCATTACAAGATTCAACCATACACATCACAGATTCACCACTGTACCGCCCCTTTAGGAACTTTAACACTCAATACTACAATACAACATATACGTAAACCACACTTTTGAACAGCATTATTATGGAGATTTCAATGGGACAATTAAGAAATATTGTCAGATCGCAAATCAATTATATATACAATACTACAGATGGCAGCCGGAAGTTATTCAGTATTCGTGCAATTTTTATGGGACGCATACAATATTGTCAGATATAAAATCACTTATATATACAATACTACAGATGGCAGACGGGAAGTTCTGAATTATTATTGCCATTTGGAAGGGACGCATACAATATTGACAGCTCGGCAATCACTTATATATACAATACTACAGATGACAGCCGGAAGTTATTCAGTATTAGTGCCATTTTAATGGGACGCATACAATATTGACAGCTCGGCAATCACTTATATATATAATACTACAGATGGCGGACGGGAAGTTCGCAATTATTATTGCGATTTTAAAGGGACGCGTACAATATTGACAGCTCGGCAATCACTTATATATACAATACTACAGATGACAGCCGGAAGTGCTTCAGTATTAGTCCGATTTGAATGGGACGCATACAATATTGACAGCTCGGCAATCACTTATATATACAATACTACAGATGGCAGACGGGAAGTTATTCAGTATTAGTGCGATTTGAATTGGACGCATACAATATTGACATCTCGGCAATCACTTATATATACAATACTACAAATGACAGCCGGAAGTTCTTCAGTATTAGTGCGATTTGAAAGGGACGCATACAATATTCACATCTCGGCAATCACTTATATACACAATACTACAGATGACAGCCGGAAGTTATTCAGTATTAGTGCCATTTGAAAGGGACGCATACAATATTGACAGCTCGGCAATCACTTATATATACAATACTACAGATGGCAGACGGAAAGTTCGGAATTATTATTGCGATTTTAAAGGGACGCGTACAATATTGACATCTCGGCAATCACTTATATATACAATACTACAGATGGCAGCTGCTACTTTATCGTTTAAAAACAATATTGCAGCAACATTGATCGATCACATTCGATGCACATTATACACAACTATGCACTTTCATTCATGTTAGCCTGGACGTGTGCTTGTTACTATAAGATCGCGTTTAATAAATATTTATTACGCATATGAACAAACATTACAAACATGCACTGTATGTGTGATATTTGACACTTTCACATTGAGAATCATTGTTTGAAACTAACATTTCAGCAAACAACAAATAAACGCCCACTGTGAAAGCATTCGCGCCGCTCACATACAAACAAGTGAATACAATTAGCAATCATTACAAACTCACTACCATTGGACTAATTGTACTATAAATCCCCCAAACAACATGGCCAATGCATCACTTGTGATCCACATCAGATCAAGTGCTTACCTTGTTACGCTGTTTTGAAAGATGGATGACGATGACATGGTAGACGCTGCTGGTGGTGCTATTGGCGAACTAGCTGTTGGTCGAATCAGGCAGCCTCGGCGGCTCAGACCGAGACGAAGGGGTCGTCTGGTTCGAGGTCCTCGTGTCTACAGGGTGAGACCCACCTTGGAAAACATGAGTGACTTTGAGGTTTTTGATAAGTATCGGCTCGATCGCGAACAGCTCATTGGCCTTTACGAGCTTCTTAAACCTCATTTGGAGCCACGTATACAAATAAGGACTGCTGTTCCCCCCATGAGTAAGATGCTAAGCTGTCTATACGTCCTGGCCTCAGGGAGTTTTCAATCCGGAGAACTGTACATGCATGGCCTGGCTCAAGGTACATTCTCTGGGGTGTTTGATAACTTTCTGAACGCCATGGTACGTATCAGTAAGCAATACATAGGATTCCCACAGAATGATGGTGATTGGAGGCGCCTGAAGCGGGAATTCTTTGATATTGCTCAATTGCCCAATGTCTTGGGAGCCATTGATTGTACCCACATTGCGCTGCGTGCTCCAATTGATGACTTGCCCTTCAGAAATCGCAAACATTTTCATAGCCTCAACGTGCAGTATGTTTGTGACGCACGGATGAGGATTATGCATGTGTATGCTAAATTTTGGAGGGGCTTGTCATGATGCCCGCATCCTCTCTCTGTCGTCCCTGTGGAGACAGTTTGAGGAAAGACAAATGCCCCCTGGTTATCTCGTTGGTGAGTATTTGTGCACAAAATGGTTAATTATTTTGACAATTGCCCCTGTATTTTTTAACTGTTAGCGTCATGTTCAGCTATAGGATTAAATTTAACCATTTGTTATTTACCGACGCTAATGTCTAGTTTTATTGAAAAGCAGATATGTAGCATGTCTTACCTTAAGTGTTCAGATAGAGAATGCAATGTAACCATGTAGTTAGCATTTTACACAAGGTTTGGTTTAGGAGAAATACGCATATGTAGCATGTCTTAGATGAAATGGCAAGATATTATCTCATGCAATTTAACCCTGTCATTGTCTTTTTCCGCTAATGTCTAGTTTTATAGAAATGCAGATATGTAGCATGTCTTACCTTAAGTGTTCATATAGAGAATGCAATGTAACCATGTAGTTAGCATTTTACACAAGGTTTGGTTTAGGAGAAATACGCATATGTAGCATGTCTTAGATGAAATGGCAAGATATTATCTCATGCAATTTAACCCTGTCATTGTCTTTTTCCGCTAATGTCTAGTTTTATAGAAATGCAGATATGTAGCATGTCTTACCTTAAGTGTTCAGATAGAGAATGCAATGTAACCATGTAGTTAGCATTTTACACAAGGTTTGGTTTAGGAGAAATACGCATATGTAGCATGTCTTAGATGAAATGGCAAGATATTATCTCATGCAATTTAACCCTGTCATTGTCTTTTTCTGCTAATGTCTAGTTTTATTGAAATGCAGATATGTAGCATGTCTTACCTTAAGTGTTCAGATAGAGAATGCAATGTAACCATGTAGTTAGCATTTTACACAAGGTTTGGTTTAGGAGAAATACGCATATGTAGCATGTCTTAGATGAAATGGCAAGATATTATCTCATGCAATTTAACCCTGTCATTGTCTTTTTCTGCTAATGTCTAGTTTTATTGAAATGCAGATATGTAGCATGTCTTACCTTAAGTGTTCAGATAGAGAATGCAATGTAAACATGTAGTTAGCATTTTACACAAGGTTTGGTTTAGGAGAAATACGCATATGTAGCATGTCTTAGATGAAATGGCAAGATACAGATTTATATATAAATTTTTTTTTTTTTTTTTATGTTTCTGACAACTTTTAATATGGATTATGGTTGTTAAAAAATATATTTATACAACAATATACTAGTTTAAGTATTCTGTTTGAATTATGTTCTGTTCTAAATTTATAGGTGATTCTGGGTACATGAGCCGGCCTTGGCTCATTACCCCCTTGCGTAGCTCAACTGATGTGTCTGAGGAGCGCTACAATAGGGCTCATAAGAGAACCAGGGCGGTGGTTGAAAGGATGTTCGGGCTCCTGAAGATGAGATTCAGGTGCCTGGACCGTTCTGGAGGAGCACTCCAGTACAACCCAAAGAAGGTGGCTAAGATCGTTGTAGCCTGTAGCGTCCTGCATAATATTGCACAGCGGGCTGGGATGCTGCAGGCCGTCCCGGTGGACAGAGACCTCCTCAGAGATGAGGAGGATGATCCTGTTCTAGAGGGGGAATTCCAGGACGAGGGACTTGATGTCAGAGCAGACGTCATCAACCGCCACTTTAGACGGTAAATAATAGAAGTTACACTGGAGTATTTTCAATAGATGTGAACTCTAGGGAAATGACAAGTAGAGAATTGTGCAAACATGGTTAGTATTGATCAAATGTTAGAATAATCTTTATTTCTCATAATATAGGTGATGCTCTGGGCATTGGGTCCTATAGCGAGTCTTTGCCACCTGGTTTTTAAAGAGGACATCAGATGGTAAGTAGAAATGTATGGACTGTTGCTGGCATGATTTGTACACAAATACATCATATGGCATACATTTTTAAAAATATAACTTTGTTTACACATTACTTAAAATGTACATAATCAGAAAGGGATACTCTAGAATGACTATGGTTCAATGTCACACAGAGGTTTGTTCTGCTCAATATGACTCATCTTCACACTTGATAGAAAATAACACAGGTTCATACACAGGCTTAGTAAGCTAGTGATAGATATTTATTATGAAATGGGGGGTGGGAGAGGGGTACAGAACTGATTCACACACTTGTATGAAATCTTTATATATAATTTCTTACATTAGGGAGATGACTTAATCTAAAGACTGAAAGGGAACAATTTGAAGCCTGACAGTGAAGATTTCCAAGACTGACAGTGGGGAAAAAGCCAAGATTGAAATTGAAGTATACCAATGGGATCATGTCTGGCATTATATTTCAATTCTGCTGACCTTGAAAACCATACAAATACATGTTCACATGGTAAGTGCAAACTATTTGATAGAATAAGGCTGTGGAGACATCCTATTGGAGACACTTAGATGATTTTCTATTTTGTAGATGGTATTTCCCAGTCCTCTATTTAATGAACTGATGAATAATACACCTATTGAAGATCAACTGTTTACCCCTGAATTGACTTTCAAAGACCATGCATTGTCCAGGTTGGTGTACCAATGCATGCTAGTGAAGACTGTAGAATATTAGTAGCTTACATCCATTAGTCATATTTAGTTCTTAATTAGATATTTAGGGATCACAATCAGACACTTAGATGATTTTACTTTTTTAGATGGTATTTCCCAGTCCTCTATTTAATGAACTGATGAATAAGACACCTATTGAAGATCAACTGTTTACCCCTGAATTGACTTTCAAAGACCATGCATTGTCCAGGTTTGTGTACCAATGCATGCTAGTGAAGACTGTAGAATATTAGTAGCTTACATCCATTAGTCATATTTAGTTCTTAATTAGATATTTAGGGATCACAATCAGACACTTAGATGATTTTACTTTTTTAGATGGTATTTCCCAGTCCTCTATTTAATGAACTGATGAATAAGACACCTATTGAAGATCAACTGTTTACCCCTGAATTGACTTTCAAAGACCATGCATTGTCCAGGTTGGTGTACCAATGCATGCTAGTGAAGACTGTAGAATATTAGTAGCTTACATCCATTAGTCATATTTAGTTCTTAATTAGATATTTAGGGATCACAATCAGACACTTAGATGATTTTACTTTTTTAGATGGTATTTCCCAGTCCTCTATTTAATGAACTGATGAATAAGACACCTATTGAAGATCAACTGTTTACCCCTGAATTGACTTTCAAAGACCATGCATTGTCCAGGTTGGTGTACCAATGCATGCTAGTGAAGACTGTAGAATATTAGTAGCTTACATCCATTAGTCATATTTAGTTCTTAATTAGATATTTAGGGATCACAATCAGACACTTAGATGATTTTACTTTTTTAGATGGTATTTCCCAGTCCTCTATTTAATGAACTGATGAATAAGACACCTATTGAAGATCAACTGTTTACCCCTGAATTGACTTTCAAAGACCATGCATTGTCCAGGTTGGTGTACCAATGCATGCTAGTGAAGACTGTAGAATATTAGTAGCTTACATCCATTAGTCATATTTAGTTCTTAATTAGATATTTAGGGATCACAATCAGACACTTAGATGATTTTACTTTTTTAGATGGTATTTCCCAGTCCTCTATTTAATGAACTGATGAATAAGACACCTATTGAAGATCAACTGTTTACCCCTGAATTGACTTTCAAAGACCATGCATTGTCCAGGTTGGTGTACCAATGCATGCTAGTGAAGACAGTAGAATATTAGTAGCTTACATACATTAGTCATATTTAGTTCTTAATTAGATATTTAGGGATCACAATCAGAAAAAGGAATACATATTATAGTTGATATAGAGGTATTTGAATGGACATGAAATATTACATTTATGTTCAGCATACATATATTGTTTACATGTGATATACATTATTATGTATAATTTTAATTTCTGATATTTAAATATAATTTTTAATAAACAATATAATGGTGTATGTATTTCATTAATTTAAAATCAATGTAATGATTATCTTTAAAAAATGTTGATCAAAGTTAGAGCATAGACACCATATGATTTTAAATGTATTTTATGAATATTTTACAACGTGTGTATTAACTTTGTTCCATTTTTATTATTTGTCATTTCAGATTGGCATCTGATGACTTCCTGGAATATTTAATTATTTTCTATTAAATATATGTTTATTTTTAACAGATTCTAATATATATCAATATAATCTGTAAATAAATAAAACTTGGACTCCCATGACTGGTAGTTGGCTATTTGACAAGCACATGCATAAGAGAAAATAATGCATTAATAGTAGAAAATAAAAATCTTAAGAGAATATTAAAATATATCTTTTAACATTAATTGGGGAGTCATATTCTTCAATGCTTTTATATTGAAAAAGTATATATTAAAAATATTTAGGATATGTATTAATATTATGATTGTTTTAACATTTAATAAGGTGAAGTGGTTCAATTACATGAAAGTGACAGTGTTGTTGAATGTAAAAAGAATTGTATAAGATCATGTATCTTCCTTAGGTATCTCAAAACATTATTAGAAAATATTTTACAATTATTACATTTATAAATGATAGGTCATTTAACTTGATATTTTTAAAACATTAGTTATTGGATGCCAGGTTAATCTATGTAATTTTCTAGTGGAGTCATTTAACTATACTTAGTAATATTATGTATTTATTACAATCTTACCTCTTGGGTTAGACATCAAATATCTATATAGAATGTAATTTCCCCTTTAGTTTATTTTGTCAATGTTAAATCAAAATACAATATGTTTGGGTCCTTAAAGGGGTCATTCAAAATGTATATTTGGTATACATTGTTACAAATATCATACAAGAATTTAAACATATTTAGAATGTACTATAGAATTACATTCAGTCTTTAAATATACTTGTTAAAATAAAAATAAATGCACATATCTTAGTCAATGATATAAGGCATCTATATGCAAACAACAATCAGCATCAAAATAGCCTATGTAGAGATGTATTTAATCCACGAATATATATAATTACAATATAATGATTGAATAACAAAACATATTAAGTTGGTCAAATATAAGATTATGATACAAAATGCATACATAACATATAGCTTAATGTCCCTCTACGCTGAAGGCTAAAAAAGACCTCATTTAATAAATATATTTCAGTCAGTGTGTAAAACAATCTAGAAGTTAATCTAAATTTGCTTTACTCATATGTTAGACTCATTTAGCAAAAGGAAGGTGCCTAGGTTTATGATATATTAAGCATTATTGTGAAATGTTTATTTAAAGGGACATGAACTCAAAATATACTTAAAGGTAGCCATTTAAAAAAACAATGATTTATACATTCTGAATGAGTATTCTATTGGAATCAACTTTAAAACTTGTCTCATATTATGAATGCTCATTGTGATGTTGCTATCATTACTTTAGAAATAAGGCAGTAAATAGCTAATTTATTTGCTTCAGTACTCTGGACAGAACTTGATTGTTTGGAATAATTGATGCAACAATCGTCAAGGACAACCCAGGTTTTTATTAAACAATTGTCCGTAATATAAAATATCATTATTGATTTGCAAAGAAACATAACAAGATAACTTAACATTTGATAATCGTATTAAATAATAAAGTTGATTAACATTTCATGCTCAATCACCAATGGTAAATTTGTTTGGACAGTGTCCCTTTAAGAGATTTAAAGAGTGTATTTACTTATCTTGCTATCTTGACATACTTTGCTTGAAAAGCATATCGAGATAGGCTCAGTAGATGAAGATTGGTGGATGCACAGAGATGCCTTATGTGATTGTCTCAACCATGTGCATTTAAATTTCTTCTGTTGAGGATATATAAATACTAAGAGAAAATGATTTACAGTTTAAAGTCTAAACAATCTTCTATCTCTACAGATCATTTGATACAATTGTTTGTTTGTAATGTCTCTTTAAAACTAAAGACGCCACTGCACAATAACATATATGAGCACTTCAGAGAAATACAAGCTCGAGGTTTATTTGCGAATAACAAAGCTGTAGTTTAACATTTATAAACAGATTATCCAAGTTACTGACATTCTAACCGGAATTTTAACATTAATAAATATTGCGTGGGAAACGCATCTTCAAACACCAGATTAGCATATTTAAACATTAGTGTAATGTCACGCAATAGCACACAATCAATGTGCATTATAAATACATTTAATAGAGCAATGTCAATACTTCACAATCAATTTATTTAAAGAACAATAAAGACATACAATATTAAATGTGTATTTGTATTAAAGAAACAGACCGTTATTAAACCGAGAAATGTCTACAACATTAATAATGTGACAGGATTAGATTTTAAAGAGTATTTAATCATTAATATTTCACGGATCCCGGATATTAAATCTGCGTCACACATATCCGCATGACAGGCCCATGAGTTACAAATAAGTCTACATGAAAAATGAAGTTACAGCACCACCAAGCGGTATGTGTAAGGAAGTTACTAAGATATGAAACATTAAGGAACGGCCAATCAGAGTTCATCACACAAACACAACTTGAGTCAGGATGGTCTCACAGACATTATAACAATATTTCAAACTTTTATCCAATCAGATGTACAGATAAATTGTCCCATGGTGCATCTCATGTTTACTTCACCATATAAAAGTCCATTACACGTTGCCATCTTTGTCAGTTCTCTAATGCCTGCAGGCAGTTTATATTATTATAATATATTTATTGGACAACCCAGCAGGCATGTCAGTTCCCAGGTTCACCAAGGAGGAGAGCGCTGCACTGGTCCACGCCGTCAAGGACTTTTATCCCCAGCTGTTTGGGAACAAGAGGAGCTCGACAGATGCGCCTGTTAAGAAGGCCCTCTGGGAGTCTATCACCAATGCGGTTAGATTGGTGTGTGACGTCCAGAGGACCCAGGATCAGATCATGAGGAGATTCGGAGATATGAGGTTGCGTTTATCGAAAAAAGTCAACCTCATAAGGGACTGGGTACAAGCCCGTAAAAGAGGGGGCCAAAGAAAGGCCCCGCGGAAACTGTACCTACTCCCTTATGAGGTGACTTTATGCGAGCTCCTCAATCTCCGGGTCCCCAAAAGATTTAGATCCTCGCCATCCTCTGCCTCCTCTTCTTCCCTCCCAGCTGCGGGATCTGAAAGTCCTGACGCGGGGGACAGGGCAGATGCTTCTCCGTCCGGTGGCCTGGGAGGAGCCGATAGAGAATCTGAACCAGGTAATTATCCAACTTCATATAATATTTATAATGTTAAAAATCAAAAATGTGTATTTAGTCAGATACTAAACCTATACAGATCTCACAACATACACTACATATGATGTTTAGATATCTGATTTTAGATTATTGACACATGAAATAGGAATGATGTTTCTTGCGCTCTACAGAATATGCGTCACAGAGCGGAAATGTAATTTCGCATCCACGTTAACATGGGTTTGCGGAAAGTGGCATTGCTTTATACATGTTGTTCAAATGACGGATGCGTAATTCCGCTTTGAATCATTGCGCAATGATCGCGAAAATGGCATTTCTCATCCACGTTAACATGGGTTTGCGGAAAGTGGCATTGCTTTATACATGTTGTTAAAAATTAAATGGAAATTCTTAGATTAGTGAAGAATACAGTATTCTTATTTTAAATATTATATCTAATAAAAAACGAATAATACTAATAAATTATAACATATGGCCATCAATTGATGATTATGTAATAACAAGCAGATATTCTTAAAGATACAGTAAACAACACAACTGAAAATAAGAGTCCAGGATATATTTATCATTAATTTAATTGCGGAAACTATTAACTCATGGGACTACCAAAGGATTAATATTTTTCTATTGATTTGTTATTAATGTAAATATTTTAAACATGGCATGATTAGTATTAATGATATGCAATCCGCATTTAATATATTACAGATATGGATGTGGCTGCTGGATCCTCAAGCCAGGGCTTGTCACAGTATGGTATGTCTCATTTTAATTGACATTTGTCTTAGAAACATGGAATGAACATTACATACTAAATACACATTGTTCAATATTTATATGTAATGTCTATTTAATAGATGAAAATTATATAATTATTCGGATATCCTTAAATAACATATTTGATTTTAATTGCATGCTCAATACCATTCATTACATCAACATATGGAGTAGATAATTCATTAACAAACAACAACATTGTGGAATCTA
Organism: Bombina bombina; assembly: GCF_027579735.1. Lineage (NCBI taxonomy): Eukaryota > Metazoa > Chordata > Amphibia > Anura > Bombinatoridae > Bombina > Bombina bombina. Next base: position 539,867,583 of record NC_069502.1, on the reverse strand, counting down.
TTTAATTTTAGATTAAAGGGATACTGAGCTACAATTATTAATATTGTCTTTCACATACAGTATGCAATATTAATAAACATAACATATAATACTATCATCATATGTGACATATTCTATTGCTAAATGTAGTTTAAAATAAAGAAAGTACGTTTATGTGCATCTAAATATTTGTTGACCAACCTGGGTTTATATTGATGATTGGTGGATACCTTCAACAAACAATATTTATTGAATCCAATATTCCTTATCTGCCTTTAAGATTAATATCGAACAACATTCTAATTATAATAGGAGTCAATGTTAAATCATTTTTTACAGTTTGAACATAGAAATCAATTATTTAAATTAATCATGTCAGTGTCCCTTTAAGACAAAATAGATTCATTCATCTTTACATTATTTTTATTAAAAACTATTGATATATAAATCTAATTATCTGTTGGAGTTACTTTATAGATATCTGCATACTCTAACAGCACCATGATTACATATTTGTAATAATCAAGTTTGTTATGTATTGTGATAAATATGTGTTGTGTCCTAAACAAGATTACTGTACATTGAAAAAATGGGTCGATGTGACACATGTTTGTTTAGATTTGTCAACAGATGCTCCTCAATATGTGGTTTGTGTGTATTCTTGTAACTTCTTAAGGACATATGACGGAATTATTCCGTCATAAAACAATTGAGCAAAGTGAAAGCCGTGTCCTTAAAGGGTTAAGAACATTGATCATTGTGTATATTTAGATATGCAATAGCAGCATCTGAGATGAATTTGATGTCTAATGTAGTCTGACATTAAACATATGTTCAATACAGATATGTTTACAGAATCCACTTGATTCAATCAAGCATTTTCTGGTGTAATGACTGCTCTATTCTTCACATTTTAAAGTTGATTAATGTTAAAATTCTAGACAGATGTGATTTAGTGATATCCAAAATGTGTTTAATAATATATATCTATATCATTCATAGAGAGAGTTGGTGTGGGAAGCCCACAGGAATCCAGCAGTGACATAGAGCCGCCTTTGCGGTCTCCTGGTAAGTCCATTGACTCATTTATATGTAATTGAAGGTGTATTGCTAATCAATATTATGATCATGATTCCGATGAAGCATAACATTATAAAAAATCATAGAATTTATCTTCTGATTATATATTTATTTTTTATATTGAGCGATTAATAATTTCTACTTTATTATTCTACACATTTGTTATTCATAAGATGTCTAACATATGTTTTTTTCAATTTGTTTTTTTGACAACAGTCATCAAGTGATACACACATGAGAAATCTTAAATGTTCTATGTACTATGCTTTTATGAATTTAACATTAAGACAAACAATACATTAATATTCTGATTTATTGACAATAACAAATCTATTGTCATTTGTATGCTCCATCAAAATGATGTAAATCATAACTTTGTGTGTGTATATCTTTAATGCAACATTGATGTGCGTATTTGAGCAACAGTAACATATGTTATAATATCTGATCTTAAGGTGTACACAACATGTTATGTTTTACAGAGATTGATGTCACATGTGGGATGGAGGAGGAAGAGGCTGCCTTGGAGTCTGATGGTATGTGAAATATATCTATCATGTTTCCAACATGTTTCTTTTTTTGAAATCATTTTATTGAAGACATTCAAAGTCTACAGCTTTTTCCCTTTAAAAAGGAATATTATTTGTCTGTTCAAATACACTACTGCCCCCTTTCTATATCAGGCAGCATGAAAATCTGCTTGTATATATTTTTTTAACAATATATAATTCATGCCATCATTATGTCACATGCATATTCCATGCCAAAACACAATAATAAGTTTCACATTGTACAGACAGTCATTGAGATTCATCTGAGTGCCTATATAGATACCATATCCTCATTTCAGAATAGTTTACAGATTCAAACACACTTCGAAGTATATTGAAAACATAATCAATTTGAAATGCGTTGATTTGATGTCAGGATGTATGAGATGTTAATATATTTCTTTTACATTTTCAGATGGATCCACCACTTCTGGTCATCTGGATTCCGCCCCTGCCCAGTCACAGACCCCTCCCCGTGCACACACCCCTGACCATGGCCACACCTCTGCACACACCCAGAGCCCTTCCCATCACCAAACTCATGACCATGCCCCGACCACTGCCAGCCCTTCCCATATTTCATATCCTGTCCCTCCCAAAAAACGCCCAGACACCCCCCTTCGCCGCTCTCCCCGTATTCTGGCCCGTACAGCTGCCCAGACCCAAACTCCCCACTCCCCAGCTGTACGGCCTACCCTGGAGCAGCAGCTCACCACTCCCCAAGCCATTCCCATCCCTCCCCAAGCCAATCCCATCCCTCCCCAAGCCAATCCCATCCCTCCCCCCTGTTTAAACCTTCATTGTCCTGGGTGTCAGATTGTCCTTCCCAGGCACAGCTGTAAGTATCATTCTAAATACACTTTATAAGATACTTAAAGGTACAGTGAAGTTAAATTGGTTAAATTGTGATTCAAATCCAGCATGCAATGTTAAGCCAATGTATAATAGAATACTCTTATGAATTATTCGTCATTCTCTTTATATATTTATGGAAAACAACTTATTCCTATAATTAGTTTAAACAATAAAATAAATGTGGCCATCATTTCTTTATTGTTGGATGAATGTATCCATCAACCAGCATGCACAAACAAAGTTCATCAACAAATATTGGCTTACATAAAAACCAACATTCTTGCATTCAAAATATAGCTTGACAATTAAAACATATAATGAATATGTGTAATTTCTAAAGATTTGTCATGTCATGCTCTATCTGAATCAGTCCATTAAATATTTAGGTTCAGTGTCCCTTTAATTGGATATCACTACATATACCAAACACCACTACTTGGATCCAAAATTTTATGTCCAAATGTGGATACATTATCTCTTGTCTAACCCAGTGGGAATGTAATTTCTTCTGGTTGCTATGTTTACACAGCTTGTCCTCAATGCCAAAATGTTTAAGGATAGGTGTGCCTACCACAGTCTAAATTGAATTTTTAAATTGCTGATGTAAGTACAATGTAAATCCTTTAACAAGATTTGATACACTCAAGCTGTATAAGTGGATCATCTAAAACCAATTAAAGGGGACAACATGTTTGAGTAACATGAGCCTTTAATGATTTCTGTCTGTCTGAATAACCTAATTCATGTGTAAAGAATATATGAAAAATAATTGATGTAAATAATTATTTGTCTTTATGATGACAATGTATGTATTAAAATCTTTTATTCTGTTGTGTAATTATCCTTAATATTTAATTTTATTTTATTTTAGGCTGTGACTCAGCATGGCTCATGCTAGAAGGGATAGCAAGAGTAGAGCAGGCCGTGTTGAGGAACGCAGCTGTCCTGAGAGGGATGAACGACACCATGCAGGCCCAGCTCCGGATTCAGGACTTGACTCTGCGTGAAATTATGCAATTACGTTCAAGGCCTGAATCTGGAGCTGGACATGCACAGGACAATGAAGAGGATGACCAGTAAGTGGAGGATCTGGATATGCTCCATGGTGGCAGATAATAATCCTCCGTCCACATGTTGAATTTGTATTTATATTGTTGCCATTTGGCCTTTTTATCAGTTTTTTGTTGTGCCTGTTGCACTCTTTTACCTTGTCATGTGTCTCCAATGAGGCTATGCTGGCCCTTGGCAACTCTCTTCATGGACTGTGATGCACTGTGTTACCTTGCCATGTGTCTCCAATGGGGCTATGCTGGCCCTTGGCAACTCTCTTCATGGACTGTGATGCACTGTGTTACCTTGTCATGTGTCTCCAATGGGGCTATGCTGGCCCTTGGCAACTCTCTTCATGGACTGTGATGCACTGTGTTACCTTGCCATGTGTCTCCAATGGGGCTATGCTGGCCCTTGGCAACTCTCTTCATGGACTGTGATGCACTGTGTTACCTTGCCATGTGTCTCCAATGGGGCTATGCTGGCCCTTGGCAACTCTCTTCATGGACTGTGATGCACTGTGTTACCTTGCCATGTGTCTCCAATGGGGCTATGCTGGCCCTTGGCAACTCTCTTCATGGACTGTGATGCACTGTGTTACCTTGTCATATGGCTCATATATTCCTTATTTTTACAAGATTATTTATAAACGTTGTGTATGTTTTCTTACATACTAATAAAATACATTTTATTTCACAAATCTTTGTCCTCATTCTTCCTGTTATTTTTAGCAAGCTCTAGTTTATGTTGTTTATCCTTAAAGGGACCTAACAAATATATTTGTTATAATGAAATCATATATGTAAGACAATAGTAAATGACTTTAAGATTAACATCTCCAATGTAATCTTATTATTTGTGTTTATATTATTTTCTCTTAGCTCTATCATTGCCTGATTATGATTAGCAGAGTAATTTCTTTATATATGTATATATATTTTTGTATTTGTGTATATATGTATATTTAAATGTTCAGATCCATGTGTGTATTTATAAACTCTGCATGAATTGATGCACCTTTACCAAATGATCTGAGTATTGATACAATGATATAATCCCTGTAAAGTGTTCATTTTATTTAAATAGTATTGACTATGTGTATGCTCTTTTTAAAAACAAAATAATGTCCCTTTAAGTGATGTTGATCACTATTGTAAATGAATGTATTTCCATTTGTAAAGCGTTTTTGTCCTTTTTACAAGAACAAGGACATATAGTTTTATTAATAAACAATCTTATTGTAATGTTGACAGCACCTGTATTTCATTTTCCAATCTATATTATTGTCAAAGTGTAACCAAATCAATCTCTGTGTGTAATGCAAATAATGTAGATGATGAATATTAGTTAACTAATATGTTAACAAAATACATCTCCTCCCATATATGGCTATAGGTAGGCTGACAATAATTAAACTTGAATAAATGACACGTTTAATCAATCCATGTATAACTATTGTTATTCAACAACAATCCAAACATATCTTAAAACATCAATGGCATATGTATTTCTCATGTGTATCTTTTAAATGTTAAAGATATACACCATAGCTATAGTTCAAGGGACAGTCAAGTCCGAAAAGATGATTCATGATTTGGTGACATTCCTAGATAGCAATCTACACACATACTAGTTCCTAAAATATAAATACGTTTCTTAGTGATATGCCAAGATGTCACTGAGTCCTTGTATTGTCTGCGGTTTTTCAGCGATCTCGGATGCGCCATGTTGCTTAAGACGTCACCTGCCAGGCTGTCCAATGATTCCTTGTATTGACTGACGTTCTTACGTGATCAGGAATATGCCTTTTATTGGATTGCGTTTTGACGCGATCAAGGATGCGCCTTTTTTTTTTGGGCGTTCTTACGTGATCAATAATGTGCCTTTCATTGGATGGCGTTCTTACGTGATCAAGGAAGCGCCATGTTAAGACGGCACATGTAAAGGTAAAAAAACGTGTGATTGGATTGCGTAGTCCCGCAATATTTGTGCACGTTAAAAACGTTTGTGACTGCATGCAATTTTAAAAAGCTTGCGAATATGTATTATTTGCATCATGTTACATTGTTGACCCGTAGCTGATAAAGACCAACACATTCTCTTTTGCTGGATGTCTGGTTGAATCAACGAACGAAAGCAAAATGTTTTCATGCATAGGATATTTATAGGCAAGTGCAAATCTCTACAGTCCATGTTTAATATGTTTGTCAACAATGTTCCTTTTTCTGAAAAATTAATGTTGTGTTTAATGTTGAACATATCTAATTAATAAATATGCGCTATTGTGTTTGAATAAAGTAATCAATATGCATTTATCATATGCTAAATATATGATGCCGACTTCTTCTAAATGTAATTTCGTTGTATATTTTATGAAAGGTTCATTAGACACTCACATTATAAATAAAAATATTTGATTTTGTCTCTAGTTAGATAGTCCATTGTTTAACCAATAGGTTTATTTTGTCTTGTGTTGTAAGAAAATTTAAGTAATTTTCTTACTCCTCGCAAAGCCAATGAGTTTCATGTGAGTACCATCTCCAGCTTTGTCCAGTTTGTGTAAAGGGTCTTTTCATATGTTAATGATGGGGTATTGTGTTGTTTTACGGTTGTAATGGTGGTTCATCTATATTTTCAATATAGCTAACCCTATTTTATTTGCAAGTGTTTGAAGCTTTTTAATATTGATATCAGTATATGTTAATCTTGTTGTTTGTAGTAGTGTCTATTACATACAGTTATGTAAAAAATATAGGATACTGTCCCTTGAATGCAAATGTTGTTTTTTGTATCATGTATGAGATCCACATAGTTTAATCTTCAAATATATTTTTGTTAGCATATTTCCCCCCCCCCCCCACTCCTAAAAGGACTTTAAACCATATTCATTGTTAAAATAAAAATATTTACAATAAAATATTAACACAATAATGTCTCTTAAAGAAAATAGACTTTATTTAACACGTCAATATAAATGTGATTTTAAAAATTATTTTTTGACAAAGTACATGTAGATATACCAACAAGCTTAAAATATGTGTTAGCATATGTAATGTTGTTAAAGGGACAGTTTAGAAAAAAAATTTTTTTTACATTGTTCGAAAAGTCAATTCTGTAATAACAAGGATATCAAATGTTTCTCAACAATTGAACATTTGTCTGGGTTTATTTAAATTTGCTATCTAAACCTATGAGGTTGGTGTGCTCATTTCTTAAATCTTGAAGAGTGCTTGTAATCATTATACAATTTGAGCACTAGAGGGCATTTGGATAGCATTTGTATATGTAAAACCTTGTGCTCATACAGCATATTATTGACCATGTATTGATCATTGATATCTAAAATGTTGTTATGTCAGAACAACAAATAAGTGGTCATTTTTCATAGTCATAGATACAAGGGTAAGCACATAAGTCACACATGTATTTCTCCATGTTTTGTTGTTTCAAACTTTATAATGCGTAATACAGTGTTTTCTTTGTAATCAATAATTTTCTGACTGTCCCTTTAAGCTGTGTTATTGGCATTCAAACAGTAATATGCCATCATGGATAATTGTTATGGTAATTTAGTTAGCGATTCGGGAAACAGTTTGGACATCACATCACAGAAACCAATCAATATCATGAACAAGGATAGGTATGTGATGATGTGGTTTTCACACACTTATAACCCACACTCTGCAAAGAATCTTCCTCCATGGACCCGGTCCCATAGAAGTCGATTATATACAGAGTGTGGTCCACAAGTGTATGAAAACCACATCATCACATACCTATCCATTACACAAAAAAAAAATTTGAAGATGGAAAAAAATACTTACTTCCTCTTCCTTCCCCTCTTCCCACGGGGCTGAGGCTCTGGGAGAGGCAACTGCCGACTCCGAAGAGTCCTCCTTGGAGCTGTTGTGGGAGGAGTGGAAGGAAGAGTACTGGGACGACCAAGGTGAGGAGTAGATGGCTGAGGAGGAGGAGAAGATGGATGAGGAGGAGAAGATGGCTGAGGAGGAGGAGGAGTAGATGGCTGAGGAGGAGGAGGAGTAGATGGCTGAGGAGGAGGATGAGATGGGCCGGCAGGAGGAGATGGCCCAGCAGCAAGAGGCCCAGCAGCAAGAGGCCCAGCAACAAGAGGCCCAGCAACAGGAGGTAGACCAGCATGCGCCTCCCGGAAAAATGTGAACATTTCCTGATGAAGATTAAACATTCTTGTTTGTCCTTCTTGTATTCTATTCAGTATACTGATTATTTCATTTTGGCCTTGAATTATTTGATTCTGCCCATCAAGTATTCTGCGTCGTCCTTCTATGTTTTCTATCCGGGAGGTACGCATCTGGTCTATGTACTCCAGTAGAACCTGCACCTCCGCTATTTCTTCTTGTTGTGCCTGTTGAACCCGTGCACGGCGGGGTGCCCGTGCACGGCGGAGTGCGGGTCTTTGAGGGACCTCGGGTTCCGCGGGTTCCGCGGGTTCAGCGGGATCCTCCTGTGCTTCCGGGGCCTCTTCATCATCTCCCGTGCGCTGTTCGTCACGGGGGGCCTCTTCCCTCCGAAGTGGGAATTCCTCACCACCACTCTCATTCCGGGGAGATGCAGGAGGCTGTGCTGCCTCGTCCCCAGACTCTGTATATAAATAAAGAAAAAAGAAAAAATATATATATATATTAGCATATTTGCAAATCAAGGTTTAAATGACTTAGCTTACGATACAATTACAAATGCAGAATCATTAATCCACTTTGAAATCTAACAAACAATCAATACGATTTCCGCTTTTTCTAAACCGTGTTTGTGATATCTGGTCAATGTGAATGTTTTTGCGTTTGTTTTCAGTCTGTTTAAATGCACACCTAACCTATAGCCTAGATACTGATGTAACCGCAAAGTAATAGAATGCGTGTAAACAGCGTAATAGCATTAATCTGATCCTTAACACATGAAACCCAATGTTTTATCTTTCATGATTTAGAAGCATACATTTAGTATCAACTTTCGAATGTACTTTTCTTATCTAATTAGCTTCATTCTCTGGATATTCTTTGCTGAAAAGCATATCTAAATATGCTTATAAGATGCTGATTGTTAGCTGAATATAGCTGCCTCCTGTGATTGTTTCACCGTGTGCATGGCTATTTCTTCATTAAAATATATCTCAAAAATGAATCAAATTAGGTAATATAAGTACATTTGAATGTTTTGTCAAATTGTATTCGCTACCTCAATCATGAAAGTAAATGTTTGCGTATAGTGTCCATTGAAATACATTCGTATGTGAAATTATTGTTCAATGAGCTTACCGTCAGATGAGAGTGGCAGGTTCCCGGTATCGATTCCTCCGATACCGACTACTTCCACCTCGGAGATGCTGGGCCGCAACATTTCCTCCCATCTGCAGTACTCCATTTCAAGGGCAGGGCCGCCACCGGTCCCTGCGGCATGTCGGGCCTCCAGGCTTAACTTTTTTTTAAGTTCAAGTTTACAGTCCCGGTACCGATGTTTGATAGAATCCATATCCCGGTTCCGGCCACCCACTGCATTGACTGCATTCCTAATCTCGTTCCAGAGCCTCCTCCTGTCAGTCGGGGTGGTCTTCTGGTGCTGCAGCATCCTATGCCTGGCCATATAGGCCTCTACGAGGGCCTCCTTCTCCTCCATTGTAAACCTCGCCTCCCTAGTCGCCTTGGCCTTCCCCTGTGACGATGCCCTCTGTTTCCCGGACTGTGAAGCCCTACTCTGACCGCCACTGGGCCCAGCCACTTGGTCATCTTGAACCAAGTGGCTGGGTCCACCCACCGCTTCCACCCCCGCTTCCTGCCCCCCTTCCTGCCCCCCTTCCTGCCCTGTTCCTCTCCCCCTCCCTCTACTCCCCCCTCTACCTGTCCCCTGCCTGGCCTCCATCTCCTCCCTAAACTAAACCCCAAATAATCAAACAAAAAGTGAGTGTGATGAAATGAAAGGGGGTCAAAATAAAGAACTAAAAAGACAAAAAAGGTGCTTAAAGTGTGAGGGATGTAAAAAAAACAAAGAGGGTAAGGAGTATTTAAATAAACGAAAAGAATAAGACTAAAAGGAGGATATGTAAACTAAATGTAACTAGGGGATGGGTATGGGATGGGTATGGGGTATGGGATAAGAGTAAATGGGATGAAAGGGAATGGGACTACAAGGAATGGGGTATGGAGTGTAGTATGAGGGGGTAGGGGGTATGGAGTGTATGTAGTGTTATTGATAAGTGTATGTATGTATTGAATGTGTTTGCGTGTAAATGTGTTAAGTGTACAGATAAATCACTCGCTCGCTAACTAACACTACTTCTAATTCTCAATAACAAACACTCCCACTAACGCTCACTAACTACCACTAACTGACGCTCACACTAACAACTATCACTAATAACTCCCACTAACTCACTCACGCTCCCACTAACAGACTCTCTCCCACTCCCACTAACTCCCACTAACTCACTCACTCTCTCACGCTAACACTACCAACTGACTATCTCACGCTAACACTACCAACTGACTCTCTCACGCTAACACTACCAACTGACTCTCTCACGCTAACACTAACTCACTCTCAAAAATTCGCAAACTCTCTATTCTTAAATCTCCAAAGACCCACCAGCAACACAGTCAAAGAAGCCATGCTTGTGTGGTGCTTATATACCCTGTGTAAATGTTTAATGATGTCCCAATTTCCATTGTAATTAGTGTTCAGGTGTGCTTTATTAGCAATTAATATTATTGCAATGTGTATTAGGTGTGTTAATTTGCGCATGCTCATTTAGAGTTGGTATTTGTGGAATGTGTAGAATGCGATGATGTCATAGTGTTCGTTTTCGCTTTCATTGTCCAAAAGTATTCTTTTTAAATGTGAATTTGCGATGGTGTGTTCTTCGTGAAGTGTTGTATATGTATGTTTTTCATAATATATAATGATATTGAATGCGATTTTGTTTCTAGTGTATGTATATATTTTTTAATCCTTGTTGTTATTGTGCGATTTTCCGCATCTTAAAGTATATGCGTATTCCCCGTATAAATAGTATTAAAACTTCCCCCGCTTGTGAATGTGTAATGCTTGTGTGCTTTGTTGATTGATTGTTGTTGTGACATTTGCGGCGTGTTATTGTTGTGCATGATGTGGTATGCGTCATATGACCGAGCTGTGCGTATTCTCGCGAGATCGAGTGTTAGGTTAAAAGAGGCAATTTATTTGCTTTCCCATTGATCTCTATTGGAGACTGTCTAACGCGGGCAGGATTACGCGTGTGACATACACGCGTTAGGAGCATCGTTAGATGGTCTTATATTAACTCTAAATACCGGAGTCAAACAATGACGTGCGTTAGACATAAACACGCGTGGCGTTAACAGCCCATCTACCGCCGAACTCTAAATCTAGCCGTAAGTTATGCTTCAGTTTGCCTCACCCATCTACATCCTGCCCAGTTATTTCTTAGATCTGTGCAAGGAGTCATTTCCATCTACTCTTTAATTGACAACAGCAAGTGCATCCCTGGTCTGCTCTAGATTTGAAGGGGAAAAAAATGTTTTTGCTAATTATTAAAACATTTCTTTTGTACATAGTCCTTAAATGCTGATATATTATATGCATGAATTAAACATTTAAGAAAGAGAAAAGGTGGAAGGGTAATATTTTTTGTAATCCTGTGGTCAATACATGATAGACCAAACGTGTGGTTGAAACAAGTACATTACTTAGTTTAACAGAAGTTTCCACCACATATCAAAATTAAATAAATGTTAGTTACATGAGTCAGTGTATTCTCCTTTAAATATAACTTTTATTGACCAAATTTAAAATATTGTCAGTGTTTCATGCAATTGTGCACTGACACAAAAACGTATTAAGAATGCCTCAAATTGGAATAGTTCAAATGTTTACTATTATTGTATCCAGGAAAGTTGTATCATATATAAAAACTAATATAAATTCTTTTTCAGGAGTTAATAATTTTATATTTATTTTTCATGATGACTACAATTATCTATTCAAATGTAACTTGAGAAAATTGGATGAATATTTTACCTTTTATCCCCCTCATTTATATATTCTCTATGATATTAGTATTATTGGTCAGATTCCATTAAGCAAGTTAAAAATGAAATAAAAATGGAGATGATGCTCCTAAGTCATCCCTTGACACAAGTTTCACCAAACGCTTCTTCAGACTTTAACATTAAAGTAAATATCCCTTTTAAATAGATATATAACTGATTTAATGCAATTAAATTGGTTACAGCAACATGAGTTACTACACAGAATCATTAGGTTTCATTGTTAAAAGATAATATAAAAAGCATGTGCTTTGTTCGTTTATTTATGAATTGTTTGTAAAATCCATTGAGGTTTTCAAGATAAAGAGAAAAAAAAGTATTTATAATGGAAAGATTAAAACACTTAGTTATAAACCTAACATACCACAGAATTTTAAATAATATGATTTATCAAAATGTCAATCTAAAGTTTAATGTTGCCCAGGGAATAATTCTGCTGTTGTAAATGTATTAGGTAATGCAAATTGCTTATCAGTACGGACTCACTAATGAGGAAATGCAGTCAGGTCCCCAAGTTCAACAATTAAAGTTTATCTTTCAACAAAGCTCAGTAGGCAGTCTAAAGAACATTACTGATTACTAAGAAGTAATAACCCCCCCGACCTAAACATAATTAACCAATGAGTACATGTTCTGCAGTCAACAAAAGCAGCGATTAAATTAAATGCTTAAACCTCTCTAATGTACAACTAAAAAATGAAATCTTCTCTAAAAAATGAGCTGGTACCGAAATATCAGAAGAAATACAAATAAATAATACTTAAGTAAAATGCAGCAATTTAAATATTAAAATAAGATTAAATTATAATTTTTCTTTGTAAATCGAATACTGCTGTATTTAAAAAAAAAAAAAGCATTTTTAATTACTTTTTGTGAGCATCAGAGGCGTAACTAGAAACCACAGGACCCAGGTGCAACCACCTCCCCCCCCCCCAAAATGTGAATTTGATACATATCTTTTTTTTAAAAATGTGAATCAGATTACATGTCTGCAAAAGAAGGTACCCTGTGAGATGGTATGACCCCCTATTACTGTATATAGTGACACTGTTTAACCCACCAGTATTGTATATAGTGAGTCAGTAACACAATCTGTAATCTGCCGGTGAGATGGCTGGCCTGACCCTACCCACCCCAGTACTTTATAAAGTGACCACAGTAGTCAGTAGTCTGTATATAGTGATACTGTATAGTGACACTGTTTACCCCCCACCTCCATGCTGTAGTAGCAAGGTTTGTAATTTGCTGGTTCCACAAACATACATACACACATACACACAGTCACATACATACACACATACACACAGTCACATACATACACACACACACATAAACACCAATGGGTAAAACAGAAACACTAACCCCTGTAGTCAGAGACACGAGCAGTGGCGTATTTAGGTTTTGTGCTGCCCTAGGCACACACAATTCTGCTGCCTCCCCCCCCCACCAAAGGTTTTAGGCCTTTTTTGCCTTTATATTTTTCTGGCCATGGTATAAAATTACATTTTATTAATTTTTCATAACAATTTCAAAGTAAATGTTTTCTAGGGCTAGCAAAACACTTTTATACATTCAGGTGTACTGAATTGCAAAAAAAATAGTGTTTCAATTTCAAGTTTTTATGACCATAATGGTTATTAACCATTATGGTCTTAAAAACATGAAACGCCTTTATTTTAATATGCAAGTTACATAAATACAGCTAATAACGTTTCAGGGCTAACATGCCTCCTCATTAGGCCACCCACAAATGTGAAACAACTAAACATTTTTAGTCTATAACCAATACTTTCTCACCAATCAAAAGAAATATGAATAACAATTATCATAGGCTTACCACTTCTTTTAAAATATAATATTAATGCCAAAAGATAAATGTGTTTCCCTGCAATTTAAATCTGTAAAAAACTATTTTGTTCACAGATTTCCCAAAACGGTGACACAAATACACAGCTCACAATTTTTCTGAAATTTACTGGTTCATCCCAAATAAGCAACTCTGTCAAGTTTTAAGCACTTCCGTTATTTATCAAAAAATGTATGTTTCAGTTACTCTCAAAGAACCAGCAGTCCAGCAGGAAATGTATGCTTGTGCATAGCTGATAACCTAGTTATACTTTGCTTACTAAAACGTACGCAAAAAATACTAGTCAAAGTGCAGTTCACAAAAAAGGACATAGGTCACATTCATATAATAACCAAAATTGATAGATGGCAGATGAAAGTGAACAAAAGCTATTTACTTAAAGAAGTGATATCCATTTCCAGATGTTCATATATATAGCGGGATCCACCAAACTAACACACCTCTATCGTTGGTGGTGTGAATGGAGTCTTCCTAAAATCCTGATGTAAGGGCGGAGAATATATTATGGTTGGCGCCTATTTTAAATCCTTTGTGCTTTGTCACTAATAAACACTTGCTTTGGTACTACTAAAATTGTCATTTTTAAGACAGGGTATGCAAATTATCTTTTTTTATTAACAATCGGCATAGCTACTGAACTTGAAGGAGCCAGTCTCAGTGATCTATACTTAGTCAAACTTAAAACACATTAGCATTTATTCCAGTATAAGCCATAGAACAGGAGACAGCAAACACTGTACTGTTAAAAGTACCGTGTTTTGCTGTGTCCTGTTCTACGGCTTATACGGGAATAAATGTTACGTGCTTCAAGTTTGACTATAGATCCGTGAGGCTCCTGATTTAACTATATACCGTGACCGTCCATTACCGTTTCTTTCCTTCTATACAGACACTAATAAAAAGCATTGGTGTCAGTGGGGTGCGCTTTTACAGGTCCTGTGAAGATGTGTCCCATCTGCTTTACTTTTAGGGCAGAATCAGATTAAACTATGAGTGCGCAGCATGATTGTGTCTGGGATAATCAGGCAATGTCTTAAGTGAGTTGTGCTTGCCACCCAGTGCCACCCCTCCCAAATCTGCCGCCCTAGGCACGGGCCTTGTTGGCCTAGGCCATAATATGCCCCTGGACACTAGTGAAGCATCATGTCACACTCACATGATATCAGTGCAGGCAGTGGCAGGTCAACGTTTTTTGTTTTTTTTAAGCTGGGCCCCACCCTCAGAGTGTGACATCTGCACCCCCTGTAGTTCTGTCCCTGGTGTGCGTGTGGTTAGTCCTTATTATCCAACAAGCTTCTGCAGATCCTTTGTACATTTCCTGATATTTTCTAAATCCCAATTAATAGGTTTTGCCTTTTCATGCAAATTTGAGTTTCCTGTTTAATTGTAATGCAGTATGTGACTTGCATGGAACAATAGACAACACAAGTGTAGTTTCAGAGTTCTACAATATTTTTGCTGTTGTGAATTCAGACATATTTATTGCCTTGTATGTTTTAAAAATATTCCTATTTATAGTATAAACTGCTCAAATCCTTTTGCCAACTTTACATGGTTTTATGATTTGCAGTATCTCTGTTTATTCAAAATTCACATTTTTATGTTCAACAGGAAAATTGAAACAAACATCTATCTTAAATCATAACCAGCTGTGGCTAATATTATAGGGAGACTTACTCTTGTTACTTTGAAGCCAAAGCAATTCTGCACCCAGTAAATTGTATTCCCTTAGCCAAAAGTTTGTTATAGGCACAGTACAGAAGCTAGTTAGAATTGTAGTGTTGATTGCTTATCTCATCTAACTAGTAATAAATGGGCTGTAATACATGGATCTGAAACAAACTAAAGTTTCCCAGATCCAAGCTCCAAACAGATCTCGAGCACAATATATTTTCAATCATTTAATTTTAATATATTTTTATTTGGAAAATCATAATCGCCCCTATTATTCTTTTGTATACATAATAATAGTTCAGGAACTTTAGCTTTGTAAGCATGCCTCTCAGTGTTCTTTTACATACATCTCAGTATTTTTTACATAGAAAGAGAAGACATATAGTCATTAAGAAAGAGTTCAAATAAGTTATTTAAAACCAAAGATATTCATCCAATTAAATATTTGTTGTTAACTACAAATGTAATATATAAATTCACTGTCACTAAATATTTTTGAGCAGATTAATATTTTCTTTCATAAAAGTGATAAAAGTCCACAAGCCATTACTTCTGGGAAAGGCCACAAGTAATTAGGGCAAAATAACCAAATAGCTGCTTTAGATAAAGCAAAAACATTGCAATGGTTGAAATAAGTAAAAATATGAGAAAAGACCAAGTAGCTGTCTTGCAAATTTGATCAACAGACACCTACTTCATAAAAGCCCAGGAAGTAGCAAGTGGCCTAATAGAATGGGCAGTAATATGTTTAAGAGTAGGCTGTCCAGTCTCTAAGTAAACCTTACAAATCGAAAGCTTCAGCCAAGATGCTAATGAAACAGCTGTAGCTTTCTTACTCTTCCTAGAACCGGAAAAAGTAAATTTATGCTTACCTAATAAATTAATTTCTTCTATGATACAACAAGTCCACGGATTTATCCTTTACTTGTGGGATATTATCCTCCTGCTAACAGGAAGTGGCAAAGAGCACCCCAGCAGAGCTGTCTATATAGCTCCTCCCTCCCCAGTCATTCGACCGAAGGTACAGGAAGAAAAAGGAGGAACTAAAAGGTGCAGAGGTGACTGAAGTTTTATTCAAAAAAATATAATCTGTCTTAAATTGACAGGTCGGGCCGTGGACTCGTTGTATCATAGAAGAAATGAATTTATCAGGTAAGCATAAATTTACTTTTCTTCTATAATATACGACAAGTCCACGGATTCATCCTTTACATGTGGGATACAATACCAAAGCTACAGGACACGGATGAACGGGAGGGACAAGACAGATGCCTAAACAGAAGACACCACTGCTTGAAGAACTTTTCTCCCAAAAATAGCCTACAAAGAAGCAAAAGTATAAAATTTGTAAAATTTGGAAAAGGAATCCAGGTTTGGTACGCAAAACCACCTTATCAGAATAGAAAACAAGATAAGGCGAGTCGCATTGCAATGCAGATAGTTCCAAAACTCTTCGAGCCGAAGAGATAGCAACTAAAAACAGAACTTTCCAAGATAGAAGCTTAATATCTATGGAATGCATAGGTTCAAACGGAACCCCTTGAAGAACTTTAAGAACTAAATTCAAACTCCATGGCGGAGCAACAGGTTTAAACCAGGCTTGATTCTAACTAAAGTCTGACAGAACAAATGAACGTCTGGAACATCTGACAGACGCTTGTGCAGTAAAATTGATAAAGCAGATATCTGTCCCTTTAGGGAACTAGCTGATAGCCCCTTCTCCAATCCTTCTTGGAGAAATGACAAAATCCTAGGAATCCTAATCTTACTCCATGAGTAGCCTTTGGATTCGTACCAATAAAGATATTTACGCCATATCTTATGATAAATTTTCCTAGTTACAGTTTCGAGCCTAAATCAAGGTATCTATGACCGACTCAGAGAATCCCCGCTTGGATAAAATCAAGCGTTCAATCTCCAGGCAGTCAGCCGCAGAGAAACTAGATTTGGATGCTGGAACGGACCTCGAATGAGAAGGTCCTATCTCAGTGGCAGTGTCCATGGTGGAAGAGATGACATGTCCACCAGGTCTGCATACCAAGTCCTTCGTGGCCATGCAGGGGCTATCAAAATCACCTCTTTCACTTTACCCTTCCTAGTACTTAGAGTAGGCAAAGAGAATGACTGGGGAGTGGAGTTAAGGGAGGAGCTATATAGACAGCTCTGCTGTGGTGCTCTTTGCCACTTCCTGTTAGCAGGACGATAATATCCCACAAGTAAAGGATGAATCCGTGGACTCATCGTATCTTATAGAAGAAATTGAACAAACAGAACAAAATAGAGGATTGTCTAAATTCCTTTGTAGCCTGTAAATATAATTCCAAAGCTCACGCAACATCCAAATTATTATTATTATTTTTTTAAATATCATTTTTATTAGGTCGAACAGAGTACACATATACAGCATGGTTCAAATGTACAAGTTACATGTGATAAGCAATATTACATATATCGCTTTGATACAGAGATGAAGTTAAACTTAGCCGTCATGTCAATCATTTTGTCTGAGTTTAGGCATTTTCTGTTACATACAATGACATATGAGAATAGTATCGCTGTCACCATGTGCACCCCTCCCACCCAACGTTCCTTTTTCCTTTATTCTTTAACTTTAGCCAACAATTCCCTAAACTTTAATAATTCTAGCTAACTGCTTCCTATCAACCTATATTACTCCCAACCCAAACAGGCATGCTGGGTACTGAACCATTAGTGAAAACGGGACCCGGCAGAGGAGGGGGAAAGAAACGAGAGAGAAAAAAAAAAGAGAGGGGGGTAAAAGGGGCAAGAGGAGGGACAAGGGAGCGGGGGGGTGATGACTCGGTTGAGTGTGGGAGGGAAAGTGTGGTGTGTGGGGTTAGGCATCTAGCAAATGTTCCCATTCTCCTCTGAGAGAGTCCTCCATGAAAATCATGGAGTCCCTGAATGGTTTGGTAATTAACCTCTGAATGTCTAGCTCAAAGGTAAGGATAAGTCTGCGCCATTTGCGCAGAAATAAACTCAGCCTGTTCTGCTCATCCATTCTAACATCCATTTGCTCAATGAATATTTGAGATTGTAACACATTTTTAAAGCCCTTGAATTCTCTATCCAGTGTTTTAGTATGTGTTTTCTCGCCACTAGTATAATTAGGCTCAAGACTGAGTTGTGTTGTTTATGCTGTTCATCCCACTTCAAGAATATTATAGTTTAAGGGTGTATGTGAAGCTGTATCTGAAATTTCTGTTTCAGCCAGAATTGTATTTTACCCCAATATTGCCTAATTGGAGGGCATCCCCATATATAGTGTAAAAGACTATTGTTATCTAGCGCACATTTAGCGCTTCTGTTCGGACACGTAGGTATCCATTTTGCCAATGTTCTTGGTGTAAAGTATGCCCTATGTAGAAAGCGTACTTGGGATTCCCTGTACATGGCGGACAATGTAGCTTTCCTCGTTTTTACCATACTGTTCCTTATCTCCATCCATGTGACCCCCTCCAAACTCTCTCTAACCCAACCCGCTTGTATGGATGGCTGTAGGCTTGTAAGGCGGTGTTGTAGAAGTATTTGGTAGGTTTCTGAGAGTGAGAATCTGCCCATTAAGTATAGTGATTGAGGGAGACGGAAGGGGGAACCCTCCCAAAAGTCTGTATTGTCTCTGACCAATGCCCCGATACAATGACGTGCCTGAAGAAAGGCAAAGAAGTGGGTTCTAGGTAAGTCATAGTCCCTTTGTAAGGCACTGAATGTCTTGACTGTTTTAGTTAGCGGGTCTATTAGGTGTTTGAGTGACTTTATCCCTTTTTCCTCACAGATTTTAAAGGGCAGGGTTTCCGATCCCGCTGGGAAGTCTGGACTTTTCCCGATGGGTAATTAGTACGAGGCATAACAAGCCCTGCCCAGGTATTTGTGAGCCTGCTGCCAGGCCTTTAATGGGTCTTTGAATAGTATACTGAGGCCCAAGGCCTTCAGAGACCTCGAGTCTGCGACGTGCGGGAGATAAGCCAGGGACACATTTCCCAGTACCGCCTGTTCCAGGTTCGGCCGGCAGAAATGGTTAGTGCCAACCTGCCAGTCCAGTACCAAACAAATCAGTGTGGCCCAGTTATACAGTCTGAAGTCTGGGAGCGCCAGACCTCCATTATTAAAGTTCATATGCAGTTTATCTCTTGAAATCCGCATTTTTTTCCCCTGCCATATGAAACCCTGAGCTGCAGAGTTTAAGAGTTTGACGTCAGATTTGTTCAAAAGCAGGGGAAGCATAAGCAGTGGGTAGAGAACACGGGGTAGCACAACCATTTTAAGTAAGGCAACCCTTCCCGACAGTGATAATGGTAAAGACCTCCAGCCATTCATTTGAGCTTGTACTTTAGCACATATAGGAGTTAGGTTGTTGGCATACAACTTATTGGGGTTAGCCGAGATCTTAATGCCGAGGTACGTGATGTCATGTCTAGCCACTGTGAAGGGGTACTTAACATCCAAGCCGTCTACTTTGTTAAGCCAGATGATTTCCGATTTTCATACATTTACTTTATAGCCCGAGAATAGACCAAAGTCAGTAAGATTATTCATGATACCAGGTAGATGCGTCCGAGGTTCTTGCACAAAGAGGAGCATGTCATCTGCATAAAGTGCCAGATGTTGTGGGTCTCCTGCTACGTCGATTCCAGGGAAATCCTGCCATAATTTGATAGCCAAAGGCTCCAGTGCTATGTTAAAGAGCAGGGGTGACAAAGGGCACCCCTGCCTCATGCCCCTGTGCAGTGAGAAGTTGGACGAGAACACATTGTTCACTAACACATTAGCCGTGGGAGAATGGTACAGATTTTTAATAAGGGTGAGGAAGGGATCCGAGAAGTTAGCCTGAGTCATGGTGTTGAACAGGTGACCCCACTCCACATGGTCGAAGGCCTTCTCCGTGTCAAGCGACAGCAAGAAGGCCTCCGGCCTAACTCTCATCCCGTTATCTCATGAACCAGCCCAGAAGTGTTGGACTATCTGCAGGACCCTACGTACATTGACGACCGACGAGCGTGCATGCATGAAGCCCGATTGGTCCTAATGGATGATACTAGGCAGAATAAATTTTAGTCTCTCGGCGAACAACTTAGTAAGGATCTTGTAGTCCGAGTTCAATAACGAGATCGGTCTATAAGATTCGGGTAGCAAGCAGTCTTTCCCTGTTTTCGGGATTAACGTGATGGAGGCCGATAGGAATTCAGGGGCAGGCGTCCTTTCCTCTCTAAAATAGCCAGTGAATAAGTCCACAAGTGGGGGGGGGGCACCTGTGGCTTGAGCAGGCAGTAGAATTCGATTGGCAACAGTGACATGGTCATAATAGTTCTCTCAACCTCCTCCCTTCCTATGGGTGCATTTAGTTTACCTAGCTGTTCCTCAGAGATTTTTGGGATTACAATCGTCCCCCAGAATCTATCCCTTACATGATCTCCAGGGGGGAGTTCACTAGTGTATAAGGAGGAGTAGTAGGAGGCAAGGGCCTCTGCTATTGATTTCGAGTCCCGGAAAACCGTGCCTCTCGCCTTTACCGCCGCAATGTGTTTGGAAGAGGTGTTCAATTTCACCAGGGTATCTAGAAGCTTCCCAGATTTGTCCCCATACCGGTAATATTTACCTTGGTTCTGGAGGAGCGCCTGAGAGGCCTGGTGGGCTAGGAGTGCATCATACTCTGTCTTTATACCAACATATTTAAGATATATACGATTAGAGGGGGTGGTGCAATAATCTCGGTAAGCCTCCGCTAGGCTATCTCGCAATTGCTCAACCTTTTCCCTGCATTGTTTTTTCCTACGGGCTAAGTAGGCGATAATGTTACCTGAGAATAGTTCCGGTGTGTTTAAGTGTTGGATGTTGTTAGTTCTATAATCATCCCAACAATTTACCAAGTAAGCTTGGAATTCCTGGGATGTCACTAGATATTTTGGGAATCGTAGAGTACGCCTGTTACCCATCTTGGGGACTACGTCAAGAAAGAGCGTGATGGGGGCGTGGTCCGAGACAATGACCTCTCCGATTTTTGTATCAATTACTTGGGTTATTAAAGAGTTTGAGATCAGGTAGAGGTCAATACGAGACATGGAGGGAGCCGCACGGGAGATGCAGGTATAGTCTCTGCCATCCGGATTAAGTTGTCCCCAGATATCAAGTACATCTAGGGTACTACACAGCCTCTCAAAGACCTCTGTCTCAAATTTATCTGATACCTTGGGAAGCTTCTTTTTTGTGCATCTATTGAGATCCCTAAGTCTGTCACAGTGAGGGTTTGGGGTCAAATTGAAGTCCCCTCCCAGTATTATGTGAGTACCTAAGTAAGGTGTAAGTGTGTTTAAAATAGAATCCCAAAACTTTCTATCCTTTTGGTTCGGGGCATAGATATTACATAGCGTGTAGATGTTCTCCAAGATGCAAATCTGTGCAACAATGTATCTACCTTCGGGGTCTTTGAGCACCTCCAGAACCTTGTATTCTAATTGTTTACCAAAAAGTATAGCCACCCCTCTGCTAGCCATTTTGTAGGAGACGTATTCCACCCTCCCCACCCAGTCAGTTCTTAATTTGTTGTGTTCCGAATCTGAAAGATGTGTCTCTTGTAGAAATACAATCTCTGCACGTTTTTTCCTAAGGTGTTTCAAGATTGATTTCCTCTTAACAGGGGAATGTATCCCCCCTATATTCCAGGAGTATAAGTTATATCTTGGCTAACATATAAAGAACTCAACTAAGTGCAGAAACAACACTGACAAAACTGCATGACTTGTAGGAAGAGCAAGGGGCAGGGGCATGGGAAGGGAGGGGGGGAGGAAGGGAAAGAGAAGAAAAAAAAAAGGGGGAGGGACACACCTCTCTTTCTTTTCCCTTCTCTTTAACATGTCCCTGAGGCGTGGGAATGGGCTCCTGGTTCAGCCCTTCACCACGCCACCTCCTCGCCAGGTCCCAGCTACTAGGCAAATTTGACTGCGTCACTGTAAAAGAACATAAGTTTGTCATAGAAATCCATTCTAATACATCTTTTACATCATAATCAGTAAAGATTAGCGTGTTATGACAAATACATTTTCGTTCATTTTTGCCTCTGTGTGAAAGCAGTTCCCACGCAACAAATCCAACAACACACTCAAAACATTTTATGTAAAACTTTGTAGAGTAGCAGCCAATTTGGCCTTCTGTGCTTCTCGTCTGGGACCAAAACTGAGTCCCATCTTCCCCAAACCCAACAGTGAACCTAGAATATAAACTCCAAGAGCGGGGGGCCCCTACTAGGGAGGACTCTAGTACCCAGAGAATAAACTGAGTCAAATTTGATACCAGCGCAATCATTATGTTAGAGTGGGTGTTATACATACTTTAACAGTCTCACTTCATTTTACCTTTAACCTGAACCTCCAGTTAAACCCTCTTCTCCCCTCACTTGTCTCTGTGGGCTGTGGACAGGGGGAACATAGTTATTTAAAAATTCCTGTGCAGTGGTTGGTGATTCAAAAAAACTAGGACCCCTAGGTGTAATTATCTTAAGCCTGGCAGGGTATAGAAGATATGCTTGTTTCCCCTCTTTATGGAGCTGGGAGCAGAGTGGGAAGAATTCTCTGCGGCATCTCATAAGGTCTGCAGAGAAGTCTTGAAACAGTAGTAACCTTGCATTCTCAAACACTAACTCGCTCAGGCCTAGATTTAGAGTTTGGCGTTAGCCGTGAAAACCAGCGTTAGAGGCTCCTAACGCTGGTTTTAGGCTACCGCCGGTATTTGGAGTCACTCAAAATAGGGTCTAACGCTCACTTTCCAGCCACGACTTTTCCATACCGCAGATCCCCTTACGTCAATTGCGTATCCTATCTTTTCAATGGGATTTTTCTAACTCCTGTATTTAGAGTCGTTTCTGAAGTGAACGTTAGACATCTAACGACAAAACTCCAGCCGCAGGAAAAAAGTCAGTAGTTAAGAGCTTTCTGGGCTAACGCCGGTTTATAAAGCTCTTAACTACTGTACTCTAAAGTACACTAACACCCATAAACTACCTATGTACCCCTAAACTGAGGTCCCCCCACATCGCCGACACTCGAAAAAAATGTTTTAACCCCTAATCTGCCGACCGCCACCTACGTTATCCTTATGTACCCCTAATCTGCTGCCCCTAACACCGCCGACCCCTGTATTATATTTATTAACCCCTAATCTGCCCCCCTCAACGTCGCCTCCACCTGCCTACACTTATTAACCCCTAATCTGCCGACCGCAAAGCGCCGCCACCTACGTTATCCTTATGTACCCCTAATCTGCTGCCCCTAACACCGCCGACCCCTATATTATATTTATTAACCCCTAATCTGCCCCCCACAACGTCGCCTCCACCTGCCTAAACTTATTAACCCCTAATCTGCCGACCGGACCTGAGCGCTACTATAATAAAGTTATTAACCCCTAATCCGCCTCACTAACCCTATCATAAATAGTATTAACCCCTAATCTGCCCTCCCTAACATCGCCGACACCTAACTTCAATTATTAACCCCTAATCTGCCGACCGAATCTCGCCACTATTCTAATAAATGTATTAACCCCTAAAGCTAAGTCTAACCCTAATACTAACACCCCCCTAAGTTAAATATAATTTAAATCTAACGAAATTAATTAACTCTTATTAAATAAATTATTCCAATTTAAAGCTAAATACTTACCTGTAAAATAAATCCTAATATAGCTACAATATAAATTATAATTATATTATAGCTATTTTAGGATTTATATTTATTTTACAGGTAACTTTGTATTTATTTTAACCAGGTACAATAGCTATTAAATAGTTAAGAACTATTTAATAGCTAAAATAGTTAAAATAATTACAAATTTACCTGTAAAAGAAATCCTAACCTAAGTTACAAATAAACCTAACACTAGACTATCAATAAATTAATTAAATAAACTACCTACAATTACCTACAATTAACCTAACACTACACTATCAATAAATTAATTAAATACAATTGCTACAAATAAATACAATTAAATAAACTAGCTAAAGTACAAAAAATAAAAAAGAACTAAGTTACAAAAAATAAAAAAATATTTACAAACATAAGAAAAATATTACAACAATTTTAAACTAATTACACCTACTCTAAGCCCCCTAATAAAATAACAAAGCCCCCCAAAATAAAAAAATGCCCTACCCTATTCTAAATTACTAAAGTTCAAAGCTCTTTTACCTTACCAGCCCTGAACAGGGCCCTTTGCGGGGCATGCCCCAAGAAATACAACTCTTTTGCCTGTAAAAAAAAACATACAATACCCAAGCCCCCCAACATTACAACCCACCACCCACATACCCCTAATCTAACCCAAACCCCCCTTAAATAAACCTAACACTAAGCCCCTGAAGATCATCCTACCTTGTCTTCACCATACCAGGTTCACCGATCGGTCCAGAAGAGCTCCCCCGATGTCCTGATCCAAGCGGGGGGCTGAAGAGGTCCATGATCCGGCTGAAGTCTTCATCCAAGCGGGCCAGAAGAGGTCTTCCATCCGATTGAAGTCTTCATCCAAGCGGCATCCATCCGGAGCGAAGCGGCAGCATCCTGAAGACCTCCACCGCGGAACATCCATCCTGGCCGACGACTGAACGACGAATGACGGTTCCTTTAAATGACGTCATCCAAGATGGCGTCCCTCGAATTCCGATTGGCTGATAGGATTCTATCAGCCAATTGGAATTAAGGTAGGAATATTCTGATTGGCTGATGGAATCAGCCAATCAGAATCAAGTTCAATCCGATTGGCTGATCCGATCAGCCAATCAGATTGAGCTCGCATTCTATTGGCTGTTCCGATCAGCCAATAGAATGCAAGCTCAATCTGATTGGCTGATTGGATCAGCCAATCGGATTGAACTTGATTCTGATTGGCTGATTCCATCAGCCAATTAGAATATTCCTACCTTAATTCCGATTGGCTGATAGAATCCTATCAGCCAATCGGAATTCGAGGGACGCCATCTTGGATGACGTCATTTAAAGGAACCGTCATTCGTCGTTCAGTCGTCGGCCAGGATGGATGTTCCGCGGTGGAGGTCTTCAGGATGCTGCCGCTTCGCTCCGGATGGATGCCGCTTGGATGAAGACTTCAATCGGATGGAAGACCTCTTCTGGCCCGCTTGGATGAAGACTTCAGCCGGATCATGGACCTCTTCAGCCCCCCGCTTGGGCTTGGATCAGGACATCGGAGGAGCTCTTCTGGACCGATCGGTGAACCTGGTATGGTGAAGACAAGGTAGGATGATCTTCAGGGGCTTAGTGTTAGGTTTATTTAAGGAGGGTTTGGGTTAGATTAGGGGTATGTGGGTGGTGGGTTGTAATGTTGGGGGGCTTGGGTATTGTATGTTTTCTTTTACAGGCAAAAGAGCTGTATTTCTTGGGGCATGCCCCGCAAAGGGCCCTGTTCAGGGCTGGTAAGGTAAAAGAGCTTTGAACTTTTGTAATTTAGAATAGGGTAGGGCATTTTTTTATTTTGGGGGGCTTTGTTATTTTATTAGGGGGCTTAGAGTAGGTGTAATTAGTTTAAAATTGTTGTAATATTTTTCTTATGTTTGTAAATATTTTTTTATTTTTTTGTAACTTAGTTCTTTTTTATTTTTTGTACTTTAGCTAGTTTATTTAATTGTATTTATTTGTAGCAATTGTATTTAATTAATTTATTGATAGTGTAGTGTTATGTTAATTGTAGGTAATTGTAGGTAGTTTATTTAATTAATTTATTGATAGTCTAGTGTTAGGTTTATTTGTAACTTAGGTTAGGATTTCTTTTACAGGTAAATTTGTAATTATTTTAACTATTTTAGCTATTAAATAGTTCTTAACTATTTAATAGCTATTGTACCTGGTTAAAATAAATACAAAGTTACCTGTAAAATAAATATAAATCCTAAAATAGCTATAATATAATTATAATTTATATTGTAGCTATATTAGGATTTATTTTACAGGTAAGTATTTACCTTTAAATTGGAATAATTTATTTAATAAGAGTTAATTAATTTCGTTAGATTTAAATTATATTTAACTTAGGGGGGTGTTAGTATTAGGGTTAGACTTAGCTTTAGGGGTTTATACATTTATTAGAATAGCGGCGAGATTCGGTCGGCAGATTAGGGGTTAATAATTGAAGTTAGGTGTCGGTGATGTTAGGGAGGGCAGATTAGGAGTTAATACTATTTATGATAGGGTTAGTGAGGCGGATTAGGGGTTAATAACTTTATTATAGTAGCGGTCCGGTCGGCAGATTAGGGGTTAATAAGTGTAGGCAGGTGGAGGTGACGTTGTGGGGGGCAGATTAGGGGTTAATAAATATAATATAGGGGTCGGCGGTGTTAGGGGCAGCAGATTAGGGGTACATAGGGATAAT
Organism: Bombina bombina; assembly: GCF_027579735.1. Taxonomy (NCBI): domain Eukaryota; kingdom Metazoa; phylum Chordata; class Amphibia; order Anura; family Bombinatoridae; genus Bombina; species Bombina bombina. The sequence continues at coordinate 539,841,055 of NC_069502.1, read as the reverse complement.
GTAAGTAGCGGCGGTTTACGGAGCGGCAGATTAGGGGTTAATAATAATATGCAGGGGTCAGCGATAGCGGGGGCGGCAGATTAGGGGTTAATAAGTGTAAGGTTAGGGGTGTTTAGACTCGGGGTACATGTTAGAGTGTTAAGTGCAGACGTAGGAAGGGTTACCGCATAGCAAACAATGGGGCTGCGTTAGGAGCTGAACGCGGCTTTTTTGCAGGTGTTTGTTTTTTTTTCAGCTCAAACAGCCCCATTGTTTCCTATGGGGGAATCGTGCACAAGCACGTTTTTGAGGCTGGCCGCGTCCGTAAGCAACTCTGGTATCGAGAGTTGAAGCTGCGTTAAAAATGCTCTACGCTCCTTTTTTGGAGCCTAGCGCAGCCTTTATGTGGACTCTCGATACCAGAGTTATTTTTATGGTGCGGCCAGAAAAAAGCCGGCGTTAGTTTTTCGGGTCGTTACCGACAAAACTCCAAATCTAGGCCTCAGTTTCCTGTACGCTCTCAGAATGGCAGTTTTGGTCTGAAAATGCAAGAATCTTATCATTATGGGGCAGGGTTGCATCATGTTTAGCCCAACTCTGTCCGGGCCCACTCTGTGCGCCCTCTCTACCCTTCCGATAAGGTCTCTAGTAGGTATATTTAGTAAGGGTGGCAGGGTATTTTCTATGAAATGAATTAGATCAGATTTCTTAATGGATTCCGGGAGGCCCAGGAGACGCACATTATTGCGTTGCGATCTATTTTCTAGATCATCAATTTTCAATTGGAGAGTTGTAGCCTGTCTCTCAAGCTGCTCTAACCTACTATTATTAGTCACATTAGAATCCTCAAGCTCAGAAATTCTACCTTCTGCCTCCCCCATCCTGGTTGAAAACTGTTTAACCTCGCCAGCGAGTGTATCCACCCCTCTCTGCAGGTTGTCAATTTTGGGCATAAAAAGCATGGTTATTTGTTTTACAATGGGGTGAGTGTCTATTTGCTCTCCCTCTAGAGGGAAATCAGGGCTTGAGCCCTGGGTAGCCTGGTCATTTGTAGCTCTATGGCGGCGGTCATTTTCTTTATTGCGGCTCGCCATTGGGGTGTTAGTTAAATATTTCTCCATAAACCCATAAGATGCCAAAAGCAAGTTAGCTGCAATATGAAAACAAAGTTAGGATTGTATGACAGTGAGAGGTGTTAATCTCCACTTGCAAACAAGCAAGATCACCCTATTATTATGCACAGTTAGTAGTTACACAGACTATATCATACACACTGCCTGTTATGATGGTACAAAATTAGGTCATCAACATGTGCAGATATGAACCATAGGTAAGCAAATTATCCCTACGCAGGAAACAGAATATTGTACGGCCATCAGAGCTACCAACATAGCTGTCTAGCGTGAGGGAGGGGAAAAAAAGATTGGTTAATTGCAAACACTGACCATATTAAATCTCTTACAGTAATCCCCCTTTAAGGAAACATGTACATGTCTCTCAGTTAGATATGGACAGAGACTTTGTCCCAAGGGGGAAAAGTTACGTGGGCCACCAGCCAAAGCTCAGGGGGGCAAGCGCCAGAGAGCACCACAGTTCTTTTCCAGATGAAAATAGGTGGGGTTAGCAACAGACGCACTGCAGTTAATGTCAGCAAGATAAATAGATCTTCAGCCCTAGTAGCTCACAAATACATATGTAAAAGAGTCAGATACCCAGTAGGGCTATCAAATACAATACCAGTCCAATAAAAGTTTTAGGGTATCGTTCTGCAGATCCTATGTATTAGATCGTTATGCAGCTATAATATCTGGTGTTTCCCCACACAAGTGTATTAAACCCCCATGTGCTGTCTATTGTGACGCAGTGCAAGTAAAGAGGATGGCCTGGATAGCGTCCCAATTTTCCATGTGGGGCACTGGTTAGTCTGTGCACTTCAAGGCAATAAAGTGAGGGAAAAGGTGCACCATAAGATCTTACCACTACCGGTATTAGTAATATCTGTCCGGAGTCACATAGACAGATCTACGCTTCAGGGTGGTGTCAGCCGCCTTCCCGCCAAATGGCCGACTTTTACTCTCTGTCTCCTACGTTCCCCAGCTACAGTGCCCACAGTACCTAGAAGACAGTCCTCAGGATCCGATGAACTGAGCGTTTCCGTCCCTGCATTAGGTCCTTACTTTTACCTTGGGTAAAGCGGTTCTCATTTTTTCACCACAGGGCAGCCATGCAGGGCAGCGACCCACGCGGGGTCAAGCAGTGTCCTCCTCCAGTGTTGCTCTAGGTAGAGGGCTTCAGTGGGGGAGCGGTGCACGGCTCTCCCAAAATGTATAGAGGGTATCTTTTTTTCATACTACGTCTCTACTCCGGGCAGCAAATTCTGCCAAGGAGGTTTTCGGTAGGCTCAGGGTTCACAGCAGAGAGGAAAATAATAAAGAAAAACAGCCTCTGAGGATACTTTAACACAAATTTTTGTGTTTTCTGCACAGAGCTTCTCTTGTCTGCTGCTTACTCCTAAGCCCGCCCACCGGAAGTCCAAATTATTTTTTATAGTTTTTTAAAAATTAGGAATAAGTCTATCCTTAGAATTTTTTGGATTAGGACAAAAAGAAGGAACAATAATCTCATGATTAATATTGTCAAAAGACACCACCGTAGACAATCAAACTTAGTTCTCAAAACACCTAATCCTGGAAATAATGTGGCTAACAAGAAAGAGCCAATAATTCAGATACTCTTCTAGCAGAGGAAATTGCCAAAAGAAACAAAATCTCCTAGGACAAAAAACATAATTTATGTAAAAAATTCAGAGGAGAATTGCCTGGTATTTCGGGGCTGGACTGACCTTACTTGGCGGGATCAGACTGATATACTTCAGGAAAGTTTTCTTCTGTGAAAAGCACACTGGTCTAAAAGAGGCTGCTTCCGGGTGGTAAATCGCCATAGAACAAGCCACTGAGCTGTTGTTCGTTCCTGGTAGAGCGCTTCTCTCTTTGTATGCAAATTATTATGACCCTGGGGAAGTCTCCCTATGGGTGATGGGGGAAACCAGACGTGGACTCCTTGCCCAGTGTGCTTAGAGGAATGTGGCTGCACCTCACTGACGAGGCCCATAGAAGGCCGAAACGATCGTCTGGGGTTGTCATGTTCCTTGTTCAGAGGAGAATTGCCTGGTATTTCGGGGCTGGACTGACCTTACTTGGCGGGATCAGACTGATATACTTCAGGAAAGTTTTCTTCTGTGAAAAGCACACTGGTCTAAAAGAGGCTGCTTCCGGGTGGTAAATCGCCATAGAACAAGCCACTGAGCTGTTGTTCGTTCCTGGTAGAGCGCTTCTCTCTTTGTATGCAAATTATTATGACCCTGGGGAAGTCTCCCTATGGGTGATGGGGGAAACCAGACGTGGACTCCTTGCCCAGTGTGCTTAGAGGAATGTGGCTGCACCTCACTGACGAGGCCCATAGAAGGCCGAAACGATCGTCTGGGGTTGTCATGTTCCTTGTTCAGAGGAGAATTGCCTGGTATTTCGGGGCTGGACTGACCTTACTTGGCGGGATCAGACTGATATACTTCAGGAAAGTTTTCTTCTGTGAAAAGCACACTGGTCTAAAAGAGGCTGCTTCCGGGTGGTAAATCGCCATAGAACAAGCCACTGAGCTGTTGTTCGTTCCTGGTAGAGCGCTTCTCTCTTTGTATGCAAATTATTATGACCCTGGGGAAGTCTCCCTATGGGTGATGGGGGAAACCAGACGTGGACTCCTTGCCCAGTGTGCTTAGAGGAATGTGGCTGCACCTCACTGACGAGGCCCATAGAAGGCCGAAACGATCGTCTGGGGTTGTCATGTTCCTTGTTCAGAGGAGAATTGCCTGGTATTTCGGGGCTGGACTGACCTTACTTGGCGGGATCAGACTGATATACTTCAGGAAAGTTTTCTTCTGTGAAAAGCACACTGGTCTAAAAGAGGCTGCTTCCGGGTGGTAAATCGCCATAGAACAAGCCACTGAGCTGTTGTTCGTTCCTGGTAGAGCGCTTCTCTCTTTGTATGCAAATTATTATGACCCTGGGGAAGTCTCCCTATGGGTGATGGGGGAAACCAGACGTGGACTCCTTGCCCAGTGTGCTTAGAGGAATGTGGCTGCACCTCACTGACGAGGCCCATAGAAGGCCGAAACGATCGTCTGGGGTTGTCATGTTCCTTGTTCAGAGGAGAATTGCCTGGTATTTCGGGGCTGGACTGACCTTACTTGGCGGGATCAGACTGATATACTTCAGGAAAGTTTTCTTCTGTGAAAAGCACACTGGTCTAAAAGAGGCTGCTTCCGGGTGGTAAATCGCCATAGAACAAGCCACTGAGCTGTTGTTCGTTCCTGGTAGAGCGCTTCTCTCTTTGTATGCAAATTATTATGACCCTGGGGAAGTCTCCCTATGGGTGATGGGGGAAACCAGACGTGGACTCCTTGCCCAGTGTGCTTAGAGGAATGTGGCTGCACCTCACTGACGAGGCCCATAGAAGGCCGAAACGATCGTCTGGGGTTGTCATGTTCCTTGTTCAGAGGAGAATTGCCTGGTATTTCGGGGCTGGACTGACCTTACTTGGCGGGATCAGACTGATATACTTCAGGAAAGTTTTCTTCTGTGAAAAGCACACTGGTCTAAAAGAGGCTGCTTCCGGGTGGTAAATCGCCATAGAACAAGCCACTGAGCTGTTGTTCGTTCCTGGTAGAGCGCTTCTCTCTTTGTATGCAAATTATTATGACCCTGGGGAAGTCTCCCTATGGGTGATGGGGGAAACCAGACGTGGACTCCTTGCCCAGTGTGCTTAGAGGAATGTGGCTGCACCTCACTGACGAGGCCCATAGAAGGCCGAAACGATCGTCTGGGGTTGTCATGTTCCTTGTTCAGAGGAGAATTGCCTGGTATTTCGGGGCTGGACTGACCTTACTTGGCGGGATCAGACTGATATACTTCAGGAAAGTTTTCTTCTGTGAAAAGCACACTGGTCTAAAAGAGGCTGCTTCCGGGTGGTAAATCGCCATAGAACAAGCCACTGAGCTGTTGTTCGTTCCTGGTAGAGCGCTTCTCTCTTTGTATGCAAATTATTATGACCCTGGGGAAGTCTCCCTATGGGTGATGGGGGAAACCAGACGTGGACTCCTTGCCCAGTGTGCTTAGAGGAATGTGGCTGCACCTCACTGACGAGGCCCATAGAAGGCCGAAACGATCATCTGGGGTTGTCATGTTCCTTGTTCAGAGGAGAATTGCCTGGTATTTCGGGGCTGGACTGACCTTACTTGGCGGGATCAGACTGATATACTTCAGGAAAGTTTTCTTCTGTGAAAAGCACACTGGTCTAAAAGAGGCTGCTTCCGGGTGGTAAATCGCCATAGAACAAGCCACTGAGCTGTTGTTCGTTCCTGGTAGAGCGCTTCTCTCTTTGTATGCAAATTATTATGACCCTGGGGAAGTCTCCCTATGGGTGATGGGGGAAACCAGACGTGGACTCCTTGCCCAGTGTGCTTAGAGGAATGTGGCTGCACCTCACTGACGAGGCCCATAGAAGGCCGAAACGATCGTCTGGGGTTGTCATGTTCCTTGTTCAGAGGAGAATTGCCTGGTATTTCGGGGCTGGACTGACCTTACTTGGCGGGATCAGACTGATATACTTCAGGAAAGTTTTCTTCTGTGAAAAGCACACTGGTCTAAAAGAGGCTGCTTCCGGGTGGTAAATCGCCATAGAACAAGCCACTGAGCTGTTGTTCGTTCCTGGTAGAGCGCTTCTCTCTTTGTATGCAAATTATTATGACCCTGGGGAAGTCTCCCTATGGGTGATGGGGGAAACCAGACGTGGACTCCTTGCCCAGTGTGCTTAGAGGAATGTGGCTGCACCTCACTGACGAGGCCCATAGAAGGCCGAAACGATCGTCTGGGGTTGTCATGTTCCTTGTTCAGAGGAGAATTGCCTGGTATTTCGGGGCTGGACTGACCTTACTTGGCGGGATCAGACTGATATACTTCAGGAAAGTTTTCTTCTGTGAAAAGCACACTGGTCTAAAAGAGGCTGCTTCCGGGTGGTAAATCGCCATAGAACAAGCCACTGAGCTGTTGTTCGTTCCTGGTAGAGCGCTTCTCTCTTTGTATGCAAATTATTATGACCCTGGGGAAGTCTCCCTATGGGTGATGGGGGAAACCAGACGTGGACTCCTTGCCCAGTGTGCTTAGAGGAATGTGGCTGCACCTCACTGACGAGGCCCATAGAAGGCCGAAACGATCGTCTGGGGTTGTCATGTTCCTTGTTCAGAGGAGAATTGCCTGGTATTTCGGGGCTGGACTGACCTTACTTGGCGGGATCAGACTGATATACTTCAGGAAAGTTTTCTTCTGTGAAAAGCACACTGGTCTAAAAGAGGCTGCTTCCGGGTGGTAAATCGCCATAGAACAAGCCACTGAGCTGTTGTTCGTTCCTGGTAGAGCGCTTCTCTCTTTGTATGCAAATTATTATGACCCTGGGGAAGTCTCCCTATGGGTGATGGGGGAAACCAGACGTGGACTCCTTGCCCAGTGTGCTTAGAGGAATGTGGCTGCACCTCACTGACGAGGCCCATAGAAGGCCGAAACGATCGTCTGGGGTTGTCATGTTCCTTGTTCAGAGGAGAATTGCCTGGTATTTCGGGGCTGGACTGACCTTACTTGGCGGGATCAGACTGATATACTTCAGGAAAGTTTTCTTCTGTGAAAAGCACACTGGTCTAAAAGAGGCTGCTTCCGGGTGGTAAATCGCCATAGAACAAGCCACTGAGCTGTTGTTCGTTCCTGGTAGAGCGCTTCTCTCTTTGTATGCAAATTATTATGACCCTGGGGAAGTCTCCCTATGGGTGATGGGGGAAACCAGACGTGGACTCCTTGCCCAGTGTGCTTAGAGGAATGTGGCTGCACCTCACTGACGAGGCCCATAGAAGGCCGAAACGATCGTCTGGGGTTGTCATGTTCCTTGTTCAGAGGAGAATTGCCTGGTATTTCGGGGCTGGACTGACCTTACTTGGCGGGATCAGACTGATATACTTCAGGAAAGTTTTCTTCTGTGAAAAGCACACTGGTCTAAAAGAGGCTGCTTCCGGGTGGTAAATCGCCATAGAACAAGCCACTGAGCTGTTGTTCGTTCCTGGTAGAGCGCTTCTCTCTTTGTATGCAAATTATTATGACCCTGGGGAAGTCTCCCTATGGGTGATGGGGGAAACCAGACGTGGACTCCTTGCCCAGTGTGCTTAGAGGAATGTGGCTGCACCTCACTGACGAGGCCCATAGAAGGCCGAAACGATCGTCTGGGGTTGTCATGTTCCTTGTTCAGAGGAGAATTGCCTGGTATTTCGGGGCTGGACTGACCTTACTTGGCGGGATCAGACTGATATACTTCAGGAAAGTTTTCTTCTGTGAAAAGCACACTGGTCTAAAAGAGGCTGCTTCCGGGTGGTAAATCGCCATAGAACAAGCCACTGAGCTGTTGTTCGTTCCTGGTAGAGCGCTTCTCTCTTTGTATGCAAATTATTATGACCCTGGGGAAGTCTCCCTATGGGTGATGGGGGAAACCAGACGTGGACTCCTTGCCCAGTGTGCTTAGAGGAATGTGGCTGCACCTCACTGACGAGGCCCATAGAAGGCCGAAACGATCGTCTGGGGTTGTCATGTTCCTTGTTCAGAGGAGAATTGCCTGGTATTTCGGGGCTGGACTGACCTTACTTGGCGGGATCAGACTGATATACTTCAGGAAAGTTTTCTTCTGTGAAAAGCACACTGGTCTAAAAGAGGCTGCTTCCGGGTGGTAAATCGCCATAGAACAAGCCACTGAGCTGTTGTTCGTTCCTGGTAGAGCGCTTCTCTCTTTGTATGCAAATTATTATGACCCTGGGGAAGTCTCCCTATGGGTGATGGGGGAAACCAGACGTGGACTCCTTGCCCAGTGTGCTTAGAGGAATGTGGCTGCACCTCACTGACGAGGCCCATAGAAGGCCGAAACGATCGTCTGGGGTTGTCATGTTCCTTGTTCAGAGGAGAATTGCCTGGTATTTCGGGGCTGGACTGACCTTACTTGGCGGGATCAGACTGATATACTTCAGGAAAGTTTTCTTCTGTGAAAAGCACACTGGTCTAAAAGAGGCTGCTTCCGGGTGGTAAATCGCCATAGAACAAGCCACTGAGCTGTTGTTCGTTCCTGGTAGAGCGCTTCTCTCTTTGTATGCAAATTATTATGACCCTGGGGAAGTCTCCCTATGGGTGATGGGGGAAACCAGACGTGGACTCCTTGCCCAGTGTGCTTAGAGGAATGTGGCTGCACCTCACTGACGAGGCCCATAGAAGGCCGAAACGATCGTCTGGGGTTGTCATGTTCCTTGTTCAGAGGAGAATTGCCTGGTATTTCGGGGCTGGACTGACCTTACTTGGCGGGATCAGACTGATATACTTCAGGAAAGTTTTCTTCTGTGAAAAGCACACTGGTCTAAAAGAGGCTGCTTCCGGGTGGTAAATCGCCATAGAACAAGCCACTGAGCTGTTGTTCGTTCCTGGTAGAGCGCTTCTCTCTTTGTATGCAAATTATTATGACCCTGGGGAAGTCTCCCTATGGGTGATGGGGGGAAACCAGACGTGGACTCCTTGCCCAGTGTGCTTAGAGGAATGTGGCTGCACCTCACTGACGAGGCCCATAGAAGGCCGAAACGATCGTCTGGGGTTGTCATGTTCCTTGTTCAGAGGAGAATTGCCTGGTATTTCGGGGCTGGACTGACCTTACTTGGCGGGATCAGACTGATATACTTCAGGAAAGTTTTCTTCTGTGAAAAGCACACTGGTCTAAAAGAGGCTGCTTCCGGGTGGTAAATCGCCATAGAACAAGCCACTGAGCTGTTGTTCGTTCCTGGTAGAGCGCTTCTCTCTTTGTATGCAAATTATTATGACCCTGGGGAAGTCTCCCTATGGGTGATGGGGGAAACCAGACGTGGACTCCTTGCCCAGTGTGCTTAGAGGAATGTGGCTGCACCTCACTGACGAGGCCCATAGAAGGCCGAAACGATCGTCTGGGGTTGTCATGTTCCTTGTTCAGAGGAGAATTGCCTGGTATTTCGGGGCTGGACTGACCTTACTTGGCGGGATCAGACTGATATACTTCAGGAAAGTTTTCTTCTGTGAAAAGCACACTGGTCTAAAAGAGGCTGCTTCCGGGTGGTAAATCGCCATAGAACAAGCCACTGAGCTGTTGTTCGTTCCTGGTAGAGCGCTTCTCTCTTTGTATGCAAATTATTATGACCCTGGGGGAAGTCTCCCTATGGGTGATGGGGGAAACCAGACGTGGACTCCTTGCCCAGTGTGCTTAGAGGAATGTGGCTGCACCTCACTGACGAGGCCCATAGAAGGCCGAAACGATCGTCTGGGGTTGTCATGTTCCTTGTTCAGAGGAGAATTGCCTGGTATTTCGGGGCTGGACTGACCTTACTTGGCGGGATCAGACTGATATACTTCAGGAAAGTTTTCTTCTGTGAAAAGCACACTGGTCTAAAAGAGGCTGCTTCCGGGTGGTAAATCGCCATAGAACAAGCCACTGAGCTGTTGTTCGTTCCTGGTAGAGCGCTTCTCTCTTTGTATGCAAATTATTATGACCCTGGGGAAGTCTCCCTATGGGTGATGGGGGAAACCAGACGTGGACTCCTTGCCCAGTGTGCTTAGAGGAATGTGGCTGCACCTCACTGACGAGGCCCATAGAAGGCCGAAACGATCGTCTGGGGTTGTCATGTTCCTTGTTCAGAGGAGAATTGCCTGGTATTTCGGGGCTGGACTGACCTTACTTGGCGGGATCAGACTGATATACTTCAGGAAAGTTTTCTTCTGTGAAAAGCACACTGGTCTAAAAGAGGCTGCTTCCGGGTGGTAAATCGCCATAGAACAAGCCACTGAGCTGTTGTTCGTTCCTGGTAGAGCGCTTCTCTCTTTGTATGCAAATAATTTATGTAAAAATGTACCTGATAAATTAATTTCTTTCATATTGGCAAGAGTCCATGAGCTAGTGACGTATGTGATATACAATCCTACCAGGAGGGGCAAAGTTTCCCAAACCTCAAAATGCCTATAAATACACCCCTCACCACACCAACAATTCAGTTTAACGAATAGCCAAGAAGTGGGGTGATACTGAAAGGAGTAAAAAGCAACAAAGGAATTTGGAAATAATTGTGCTTTATACAAAAAAAACATAACCAGCATAAAAAGGGACTCTTGCCAATATAAAAGAAATTAATTTATCAGGTAAATTCTTACATAAATTATGTTTTCTTTCATGTAATTGGCAAGAGTCCATGAGCTAGTGACGTATGGGATAGCAATACCCAAGATGTGGAACTCCACGCAGGAGTCACTAGAGAGGGAGGGATACAAATAAAAACAGCCATTTTCCGCTGAAAAATTAATCCACAACCCAAAATATAAGTTTATTCTCATAATGAAAAGAAAAACTTAAAACATCAGCAGAAGAATCAAACTGAAACAGCTGCCTGAAGAACATTTCTACCAAAAACTGCTTCTGAAGAAGCAAATACATCAAAACGGTAGAATTTAGTAAATGTATGCAAAGAAGACCAAGTTGCTGCTTTGCAAATCTGATCAACTGAAGCTTCATTCTTAAAAGCCCACAAAGTGGAGACTGATCTAGTAGAATGAGCTGTAATTCTCTGACGCGGGGCCTGACCCGACTCCAAATAAGCTTGATGAATCAAAAGCTTTAACCAAGAAGCCAAGGAAATATAGCAGAGGCCTTCTGACCTTTCCTAGGACCAGGAAATATAACAAATAGACTAGAAGTCTTCCTGAAATTTTTAGTAGCTTCAACATAATATTTCAAAGCTCTTACCACATCCAAAGAATGTAAGGATCTTTCTAAAGAATTCTTAGGATTAGGACACAAGGAAGGGACAACAATTTCTCTACTAATGTTGTTAGAATTCACAACTTTAGGCAAAAATTTAAATGAAGTCCGCAAAACCGCCTTATCCTGATGAAAAATCAGAAAAGGAGATTCACAAGAAAGAGCAGATAGCTCAGAAACTCTTCTAGCAGAAGAGATGGTCAAAAGGAACAACACTTTTCAAGAAAGAAGTTTAATGTCCAAAGAATGCATAGGCTCAAATGGAGGAGCCTGTAACACCTTCAAAACCAAATTAAGACTCCAAGGAGGAGAAATTGATTTAATGACAGGCTTAATACGAACTAAAGCCTGTACAAAACAGGGAATATCAGGAAGTTTAGCAATATTTCTGTGAAATAAAGCAGAAAGGGCAGAGATTTGTCCCTTCAAGGAACTTGCAGACAAACCCTTATCCAAACCATCCTGAAGAAACTGTAGAATTCTAGGAATTCTAAAAGAATGCCAAGAGAATTTATGAGAAGAACACCAGGAAATGTAGGTCTTCCAGACTCGATAATAAATCTTTCTAGAGACAGATTTACGAGCTTGTAACATAATGTTAATCACTGAGTCAGAGAAACCTCTATGACTTAGTACTAAGCGTTCAATTTCCATACCTTCAAATTTAATGATTTGAGATCCTGATGGAAAAACGGACCTAGAGACAGAAGGTCCGGCCTTAAGGGAAGTGGCCAAGGTTGGCAACTGGACATTCGAACAAGATCCACATACCAAAACCTGTGTGGCCATGCTGGAGCCACCAGCAACACAAATGATTGTTCCATGATGATTTTGGATATCACTCTTGGAAGAAGAACTAGAGGCGGAAAAATGTAAGCAGGATGATAACACCAAGGAAGTGTCAGCGCATCCACTGCTTCTGCCTGAACATCCCTGGACCTGGACAGGTATCTGGGAAGTTTCTTCTTTAGATGAGAGGCCATGAGATCTATTTCTGGAAGACTCCACATTTGAACAATCTGAGAAAATAAATCTGGATGGAGAGACCACTCCCCTGGATGTAAAGTCTGACGACTGAGATAATCCGCATCCCAATTGTCTACACCTGGGATATACACCACAGAGATTAGACAGGAGCTGGATATTTAACCACCATGTCAGAGAGTGTCGAACATTGGGATTTAAGGATATTAACTGTGATATCTTTGTATAATCCCTGCACCACTGATTCAGCATACAAAGCTGGAGAGGTCTCATGTGAAAACGAGCAAAAGGAATCGCGTCCGATGCTGCAGTCATGAGGCCTAAAACTTCCATGCACATAGCCACTGAAGGGAATGACTGAGATTGAAGGTGCCGACAGGCTGCAACCAATTTCAAACGTCTCTTGTCTGTTAGAGACAGAGTCATGGACACTGAATCTATCTGGAAACCTAGAAAGGTGACCCTTGTCTGAGGAATCAATAAACTTTTTGGTAAATTGATCCTCCAACCATGTTTTTGAAGAAACAACACTAGTTGATTCATGTGAGATTCTGCAGAACGTAAAGACTGAGTTAGTACCAAGATATCATCCAAATAAGGAAACACCGCAATACACCGCTCTCTGATTACAGAGAGTAGGACACCTAAAACCTTTGAAAAGATTCTTGGAGCTGTTGTTAGGCCAAATGGAAGAGCAACAAATTGGTAATGCTTGTCTAGAAAAGAGAATCTCAGGAACTGATAATGCTCTGGATGAATCGGAATCGGAAAAGTATGAATCCTGCAAGTCTAGAGGCAGAATAGTCCTGATAGTCACCATCTTGAAAGTTGGTACACTGGTCTGAATGAATTTTCCTTCTTTGGGACAATGAATAGATTTGAATAAAACCCCAGACCCTGTTCCTGAAAAGGAACCGGAATGATTATCCCTGAAGACTCCAGGTCTGAAACACACTTCTGGAAAGCCTGAGCTTTTACTGGATTTGCTGGGATACGTGAGAGAAAACATCTTCTCACAGGAGGTCTTACTCTGAATCCTATTCGATACCCTTGAGAGACAATGCTCTGAATCCATTGATTTTGGACAGAAATTATCAAAAAATCCTTGAAAAACCTTAATCTGCCCCCTACCAGCTGAGCTGGAATGAGGGCCGCACCTTCATGCGGATTTAGGGGCTTGACTTTTGTTTTTTTAAAAGGCTTGGATTTATTCCAATTTGAGGAAGGCTTCCAATTGGAAACAGATTCCTTGGGGGAAGGATTTGATTTTTGTTCTTTATTTTGACGAAAGGAACGAAAACGGTTAGAAGCCTTAGATTTACCCTCAGGTTTTTTATCCTGAGGCAGAAAAAACCCCTTTCCTCCAGTAACAGTTGAAAAAATAGAATCCAACTAAGAACCAAATAAGTTATTACCTTGGAAAGAAAGAGATAATAATCTGGACTTAGATGTCATATCATCATTCCAAGATTTAAGCCACAAAGCTCTTCTAGCTAAAATACTAATCTAACATGAATTTTGATAGTATCAAAAAGGGCATCACAAATAAAATGATTAGCATGTTGCAGTAAACGAACAATGCGCTAAATTCTCCAATCAAAAAGTTAATGCAGCCGCAACATCAGCCAAAGAAATTGGCGGCCTGAGAGGATGACCTGAATATAAATAGGCTTTCCTTAGATAGGATTCAAGTTTCCTATCTAAAGGATCTTTAAAAGAAGTACTGTCTTCCATAGGAATAGTGGTACGTTTAGCAAGAGTAGAAATAGCCCCATCAACTTTGGGGATCTTTTCCCAAAACTCTATAGAAATTGCTGGTAAAGGATACAATTTTTTAAACCTTGAAGAAGGAATAAAAGGAGTACCTGGCTTATTCCATTCCTTAGACATCATATCAGAAATAGCATCAGGAATAGGAAAAACCTCTGGAGTAACTACAGGAGGTTTAAAAACAGCATTTAAATGCTTACTAGTCTTAATGTCAAGAGGACTAGCTTCCTCAATATCCAAAGTAATTAACACTTCTTTTAACAAAGAACGAATATACTCTATTTTAAACAAATAAGTAGATTTGTCAGTGTCAATATCTGAGGAAGGATCTTCTGAATCAGATAGAGCCTCATCAGAGGAGGATAAATCATTATGTTACCGGTCATTTGAAATTTCATCAACTTTATGAGAAGTTTTAAAAGACCTTTTACGTTTATTAGAAGGTGGAAATGTAGACAAAGCCTTCTGAATAGAATCAGTAAAAATTCATAGATATATCATGTACTTTAGAAGTTGAAGAAACTGCAACTGGCAATGTACTATTACTGATGGATACATTCTCTGCATGTAAAAGTTTATCATGACAACTATTACAAATGACATTCGGAGATATAATTTCCACAATCTTACAACAAATGCACTTAGCTTTGGTAGAACCGATGTAAGGGAGCAACGTTCCAACAGATACTTCTGAGGCAGGATCAGATTGAGACATCTTGCAAAATGTAAAAGAAAAAACATCATATAAAGCAAAATTATCAATTTCCTTATATGACAGTTTCAGGAATGGGAAAAAAATGCAAAAAGCATAGCCCTCTGACTTAGAGAAAGGCAAGAGGCAAACAGCAATGGGGTATAAAACTAATGAAAAATTTAGCGGCAAGTATGATGCACAACGTAAGAGAAAATTTTTTGGCGCCAACACTATCCGGAAATAACACACTTGCGTCACTAACGATGCAACCAATTTGAAAAAAGACTAAACCCCAGGTAAGAAAAAATATTTCTTAATATGTTTTATTTCCCAAATATGAAACTGACAGTCTGCACAAGGAAATACATGAACCTGACTTATGGCAAATATAAGTACAATGCATATATTTAGAACTTTATATAAATGCATAAAGTGCCAGACCATAGCTGGGGTGTCTTAATTAATAAAAAACATACTTACCAAAAAGACACCCATCCACATATAGCAGATAGCCAAACCAGTACTGAAACAGTTATCAGTAGAGGTAATGGTATATGAGAGTATATAGTCGATCTGAAAAGGGAGGTAGGAGATGAATCTCTACGACTGATAACAGAGAACCTATAAAATAGACCCCCGTTAGGGAAATCATTGCATTCAATAGGTGATACTCCCTTCACATACCTCTGAAATTTGCTACCGAGAAAGTCTACCCCCTTATTGTTCCCCCCTGGAATATGAACTGCAGAGATTGTAGAAAAATTGCTCTTTTCCCAGGATAGAATCCAAGACAACTCCCTCATGGCCAGGGAACTTCAAGTTCTCCCATGATGATTGATGCAAGCCACTGCTGTAACATTGTCTGACTAGAAACGCAGATAAGCCTCTATTTTGAGGAGAGGCCAGCTCTGAAGAGCCCTGAAGATTGCACAGAGCTCCAGGTAACCTAGCCTCCTGAAAAGACTGCACATCAACCCAAAATACTTGCAACATGTGATGACAGCCCAATTTGGACAAACCAAAATGCCCCTTGAACAATGGTTTGTAATGCTTTATCCACCAGGGTAGGGATTATCTCACTCTGAAATCTAAAATGATTCTCTGAGAAAGTTAAGTATAATCCCTGCACCACTGATGAAGCATACAAAGATGGAGAGGTCTCATGTGAAATGGAGCAAAAGGAATAGCATTTGATGCTGCTATCTTTAGACCTAACAACTCCATGCAAAGAGCTATAGAGGGAAAGGGAACTGACTTAAGATTTGAACAAGCTGAGAGTAACTTCAGCCCCATTTGATCTGTCAAGAAGAGTCTCATGGAGACTGAATCTTTTATGACACCTAAAAAAGTTACTCTGGACTAAGGAGTAAGAGAACTCTGCAAAATGTGTTCTCCAACCATGATTTTGAAGAAACAACAAAAGTCTGTTGGTATGAGATATTGCTAAATGTAAAGCTGGAGCCTATACCAAGCTATCATCCAAGTAAGGAACCACTTAAATACCCTGAGCACTTATGACAGATAAGAGCGTTCCAGGAATGCAAATCTTAGAAACTGATCATGATCCCTGTGAATAAGGTTATGAAGATAAGTATCTTTTAAATCTATTGTGGACATAAACTGCCAATGTTGAACAAGAGGCAGAATTGTCTGAATTGTCTCCATCTTGAAAGTGGGAACCCTGAAAAACTTGTTTAAAGTCTTTAAATGAAGAACTAGTCTATAAGTTCCCTCCTTGGGAACAATAAAGAAGTCGGAATAAAGCCCCTGGCCTTGTTCCAACCTTGGATCTGGGACTATTACTTCCATAGATTCCAGGTCTAAGACTGACTGAATCCTTGATAGGATTCTTTGGAACATAAGGCAGAATAAGTCTTTACCTGGGAGGCCTTGGTTTGAAACCTATTCTGTATCCCTGAGAAACTATATTTAGGACCAATGGATCTTGAATATATTTAATTCAAACTTCTTGAAAAAGGCATAATTTCCCCCCTACCAAAAGCCATGGATCAGGGTTTTACCTTCATGCTGACTTAGTAGAGGAGGCAGGTTTAGGCTTCTTCCAATTTAAATGAAGCTTCCTTGAAAATCATAAGAGCCCTGTTTCTGAGAAGAAGAAGAGGAGTACTTTGGTTCCTAGATTGATGAAACGAACAAAAATGTTTAGAAGCCTTTGTATTACGCTTAGACTTCTTGTTCTGAGGGAGAAAAGCTCTTTTACTTCCAGTTACAAAACAAATAATAGCACCCAGACCAGGCCTGAACAAAATGTTTTCCTGAAAAGGGAGAGACAAAAGCCTAGACTAAGAAACCATGTCAGCAGACCATACATAATTTCAACCACAAGGCCTTCCTGGTCAAGACTGCTAATGCCATATTCTTGGCATTAATGTTAATAATGTCAACAATAGCAAAACAAATGAAAGCATTAGCTGACCTCAAAGGATTTAACTTATTATGAAACTCTTTACCAGCAGATTCATCTGAAAACCACTCAGATAAACTTATACACCAAAAGAGTAAAAGCTGCAGAAACACAAGCAGGCCTAAAAAGGCCTAAAAATAAAACCTGCTTGCTTAAAGGGACACTGAACCCAAATGTTTTTTTTTGTTTTTTGTTTTTTTTAAATCTTTTATTTATATATAGCCAATAGCAAAAACACGAACATCTGACATGATTACTTGACACTTCGCAGGGTGCACCAAAGGAGAAAACAGAAATAGCATTAAAAAAAAATAACATTGACTTAAAAGGAGACACTTTGTACTATATATCACTGTAATACCACACTAAGAGAAAAAAAAATTCAGACGTTTTCTGTAGACTACACAGGATGGGTAAATATCTCTCTTGATACACAAACCTATATCTCATCCTGCTCTAATCAAAGTAAACCTAGAAAGAAAAGCCAACTAGAAAATAAATCTTTCAATTTCTATTTATACCATTTATATGGGTATCGTGCCTTTTTCCCTTTTCTTTCTCTTCTCCTTCCTTTCTCCTTCCTTTTTCTACTGATCCTTTTTAAATTTCCCCTTTTTTAAAATGTTTTCTTTTGTGATTCAGATAGAGCATGCATTTTTTTTTAAAATATTTTATTTATAACCAACAATGAATACAATATCCATAGCGACAGAAAAGAACAAGAGATATTTTAGTTTGTCATATATGTTATGTTAACAGAAGAAAAGAAAAGCGAGAAACAATATCAACCAACCATGAAGTATATATTACAATTCATATATACAATAGATTAACCTGAATTGTCCACCTATTTGGTCATTTCTCATTGTTGGAGTTTTTCCTTTTTTTTTTTTAATAAAAAAAAATAATAAAACAAAAGCAACAAAAAAACAAAAAAAAAAAAAAAGGAGGGGAAGGGAAAGTGGCCATCTCTCATTCACCTCGCCCAGCTACCAGATGCCTAGTAAGATTAGTTCAGAGTTTTGAAATGGGAAGATCATATATTCTTTTTCATTTTCAGGGAGTGATTTAATATATACTGCCCATTTATTGAAAAAATTCCTTATGTCCTCTTCATTGTCTATGTCTGTATCTTTTTGCTCTAATAAGCATTGTTTTTTTAGACAGTTTTGGATTTCGCATACGCTGGGCGCTGAGCGCGTTTTCCATTTTTTACAAATTAAGTATCTAGTAGCTAATATCGAGACAGAGATCAAGTTATCATTGGGGTGGCGTTCAGTTAGATTATCGTTACATAATATAATTTGATATAGAGTAAGAGTTACAGGGGGAATTTTCAGCACCTTATTCAGCCAATATTCAAGCCTGCACCAAGTATTTCTTACTTTTGGACAAAACCAAAGCATGTGTTCTAAGTTGGCTGCCGGGAGTGAGCATTTGGGGCATTTATCAAAGCTTGAGTTGTGAACCCTGCGGCCCGTTTCCGGAGTAAAATATGCCCTATGAAGAATTTTGATATGTGCTTCCCGCCAAGTAGCTGAGAGAGTTGTTTTTTTCACTTTGCTTATAGAATGTTGCACTGTTTTTGAGTCTACCCCATTGTGTTCTGACAGTGAAGTCCATGTTTGAGCAAGTCTTGCTAAATTCTGGTTGCCCCTGCTAATAGCCAAAAGATGATAGCATACAGAGATAGATATTCGATCTACAGTCATAAGTGTAAGCCAATTTTCAAGTTTACCTAATTTCCAAGACCATCCTACCTCTCTATTTGTTTCCAAGAAATAATGCCTTATCTGTAAATAAGCGAAAAAGTCTTTGTTGGGTAAGTTATATTCCCCTTTTAGTTTTTCAAATGTTTTAATGGTTTTTCCATCCCCATCTATCAGTAAGATCAATTTATTTAATCCGTTATTGTGCCATCTATTGAAGACCTCAGACTGTAGACCGGGTTGGAACTTTGGGTTCCCTATCAAGGTGAGGTGTTTTGAAATTTTAGGGTTAAAAGTTAGAAGCTTTGATATTTTCCACCAAGCCCTGATAGGGTTGGATATAGATTTAAGTCTTTTAATTTCTAGGGGTAGCTCTTTAGGAGGGGAGTGTAGGAGTGCTAGGGGGAGGTAAGGATCGCAAACATTACTTTCAAGATGGTTATTTAAAATGTAATCCTTAGATAAGATCCAGCTACTAGCTATTCGTGCCAAGGAGCTGAGGTTGTATGCTCTAATATCTGGCAATGCCATACCTCCGGAATCGCATGGGAGAGAGAGTTTTTTAAGGGAAATTCGTGCTTTTTTCCCTTGCCAAAGAAATTGGCTAAACAGGCTATTGATTAGTCTTACATCCTTTTCGTACAGGATTACTGGGACATTCAGAAGTATATAGAGGAGTTTCGGGAGGAGCACCATCTTAAATAATGCCACTCGACCCGAAACCGAGAGTGGAAGTGTGTGCCAGATTCTCAGCTTTTCTTTGATTTGCCTAATAATAGGGGGTATGTTAAGTTCATATAGTTTATCGGCATTCACCGGAACGTTTATTCCCAAGTATTTAAATGAGTCTGTTATTCTCTTGAAGGGGTTTTCTATGCAAGAGTCTTTATCCCTACGGATCCAGAGAATTTCTGACTTAGCTGTGTTTATTTTGTATCCTGAGAAAGTACCAAAATGGTCTATTATTTGCATAAGTTTTGGGATGTTAATTTTAGTGTTAGATATATATAATAGTACATCGTCTGCATATAGGCCGATTTTCATTTCATGATTTGAGATCTTAATTCCTTCCAGATTTTGTCTTACCATAATTGCCAAAGGCTCAATGGCCACATTGAACAGGAGAGGGGAGAGAGGACACCCCTGGCGGGTTCCTCTTTCTAGAGTTATTGATGGGGATGCCATGCCATTAATGATTAGACGTGTAGCTGAGCCTTTATAAAGGTTCTCAACAAATTCAGGGAATTTGCCCTTAATTCCAAATTTTGTGAGGGAGGTGTTAAGATGCTTGAAAGTGACAGAGTCAAACGCTTTTTCTGCGTCAATGGACAGAATAGCCATGTCCGGTGCTCCGGGCATTTCCTCTCTCCCCCCTCCCGTCTGCCGGGCCTTTTCCAGATATTCAAGTGTAAGTAATAATTCCCTTATTTTTGCCGAGGAGTTCCGTCCATTCATGAAGCCTGCTTGGTCCGGATGGATTACCTGTGGAAGTATTTGCTGTAGTCGAGCTGCTAGAATGGAGGTGAGAATCTTATAATCTGAATTAAGTAAGGCTATCGGTCTATAAGATTCTTTGAGCCTTGGGTCCTTCCCTTCCTTAAGGATCAGAGTTGTATGTGATGCCGAGAATGAAGGAGGGACTGGTTTACCATTCATATAGAGATCGTTATATAAATTTATTAAGTATGGAGAAATTTCTAAAGAGAGAATTTTGTAAAATTCACCAGGCAATCCATCCGGACCTGCTGCCTTGTTAGTGGGAAGACCAGAGATTGCCTCAGTTAGTTCATGTGCTGATATGGGAGAGTTAAGGCTACTGATATCTTCGTCCGTTAGTGAAGGGCTTTTGATCAGATTCCAGAACTCCGTGGCCTTGTCGTGATCATAGCCTTTGCAGGAGTATAACTCCTGATAATATTTCACCAATGTGGATGCGATTTTATCCGAGTTTAGGATTTGCAAACCCTTCTCTAGAAGTTCTTCGATATAGGGTTGCTTTTTTTCGTTATTGACCATTCTGGCAAGCATCTTTCCGGACTTGTTCCCGAATCTATAGAGTTTAGCCTGGGTTTTTAATTCCTTTTGTGTTTGTTGAGTCAGAGTGAATGTATCCCGGGCTTCCTTAGCCTGTACGTACTTAGACCAGTTTAAGGCGTTCTTCTGTAATATGAATTTATTATATGCATTAGTTAATGCTTTTTGTATCTCTCTCTCCCTTACCTTCAATTTCTTGGTCAGGGCTATCTTGTAAGTTAGAATTTCTCCTCTAAGGACCGCCTTAGCGGCTTCCCAGAACAATTCTGAGCGTTCGATGTGTTCTGAGTTAAACCGGAGATATTCCTCGAATTTAGATCTAATGTGGGTTTTAAATTTCATATCTGTCGCTAGGTAATATGGAAAGAAGAAGCGCGAAGATTTGAATCTTGATTGATCAAGCTTGATGTCTAAGGTAATAGGGGCATGATCTGATAGCAATATAGGGGTAATTCCTGCTTGCACTCTCAAAGAGCCCAGGCGCTCATCTACGAGAAATAGATCTATGCGAGACATAGTTTTGTGCGCTTTTGAGAGGCACGTAAATTCCTGAACATCTGGATTCTGGCTTCTCCAGATATCGTAAAATGCTAGGTTTTGTTTTAGTTTCTTAAACATTTTAGATTCTAAATTATCCTTTTTCTGTTTTTTTTGCTTCGTGGATTCTCTAAGTCTATCTAATGGGGAGTGCGGTGCCATGTTGAAATCGCCACCTATAATTGATAGCCCCTGATTGTACAGGAGGAGTTTAGTTTGAATTCTGTTCCAGAATTCTGGGTCAAAGGTGTTAGGGCCGTATAGATTGCAAATTGTGTAAATTTCCTGGGCGATTTTTACTTTTATTAGGACATATCTCCCCTCCGGATCAGGCTCGCAGTGGATCACCTCAAGCCAAGCTCTTTTACCAATTAAGATTGCCACTCCCCTTTTTTTACCTACGCTTGGCGAGAAGTATACGTCTCTTACCCATGAGGACTTAAGTTTGTTAGATTCTTCTGAATTGAGATGGGTTTCCTGGATTAATCCTATATCAGTCTGATATTTCCTTAGTTGTGCTAGTATGGTTTTCCGTTTAATGGGGGTGGAGATCCCTCCCACATTCCACGAAACTATTCTAAGTTTTTCTATTTTTCTGTGTCTTTATAGCATGAAAGTAAGGTGAGGGAGAGAGGTAGGGGAAAAGGGAGTGGAGAGGGAGAAAAAAAAAAAGAAAAAAAAAAACAAGAAACAAGAAAAAAGCACATATGGAACCTGCCCCATTTAGCCCTACAAAAGGGATCTTCCCAGTTATCGAACCTACACTGTTTAAGTGGGAGCTACATCGTCTGTTGCTAAGGAGTCTAAAGATGAGTAGAATTTCTTGGCTGTGTGTGCCTCGAGGAAAAAATGTACCGTTCCATTCACAGTAACTTTTAATTTGGCTGTGTAAAGTATGGTCGCATTTATTCCAGAATTTATAAATTTAGTGCATATAGGTGCCAGATCTCTCCTCTTGGAGGCTGTCTCAGCCGAGAAATCCTGGAAAATAAGGATCTTAGCTCCATTAATAATGAGAGGTTGTGTTTTGCGGTAATGCTGGAGAATAGAGATTTTGTCCTGGTAATTGAGTAGCTTTACAATAATAGGTCTAGGCCTATTAGATTTTTGAGCTAACTGTGGTGGGCCCAATCTGTGGGCCCTCTCTACTAAGATGTTGTTGTGTAAGGGCGAAAGATTAAGAGCTGTCTTTAGTGTGTCAGAGACAAAGAGGGTGAGGTCCTCATATTGTTTCTCCTCTGGAAGACCTATTATTCTGATGTTATTTCTTCTGCTACGGTTTTCAAGGTCTTCTAATCTCATAAGGGTTTTTTGATTACTGCTACTGATGCTGTCCAGCTTAGTGCCTTGTACTACTACCGTGTCTTCCAAGTCCGATACTCTCTGCTCGACCTCCTGCATTCTTGAGGAGAATTGTCTAATTTCCTGAGATAGGGAGGAAATATCCTGCTTAATTTCCATCCTAAGAGCATCGAATTTGGGAGAGAGGGCATCAGAAATGCTGGCAACTAAGTTTTGGACATTTAGTACTTCAGGTGTGGCTGCATTTAATAAAGTTGATTGAATCTCAGCTACTGAGTCCTGTGTGTTTTTGGATTTCTTATCTCTTTGTCTACCTGCCATTCCTGGTGAGGATGCTTTAGAAGAGATACCAAGAAATTTATCCATGTACTTCTCTATAAAAGAGAAAGAAGAAAAGAGAAGGGAAAAGGGAGGAAGATGAAGAAAGAAAGAAAAAGAAGAAGAGAGAGAGAAAAAAAAAAAAAAAAAGGAAAAAGAAAAAGAAGCGTGAAAGTGCAAAGGAAGTGGGGGAGTGTGTCGAGGTGGTGCATGACCTGTGGGAGGTGATTGAGTCGGGCAGGAGCTTGTGAGTGAACCAGATCTAGGATAGTGCCTTCGTGTGGAGTTTGCCAATTGTGTTGTTTGTGATTACAAAAAAAAAAAAAGGAAAGAGTGAGCTAGGAAGGAATGTATCTCAGGATCCCTAAAAGGGAATCAGTGAGGTGGGCGCAAAGAAATGCGCCAATTCAGTGTCGGGCTGTGGCTTGTGATGCCCTACTTGATTTACGTGCTATTTAAGTGATTTGTGTAGATGGGTGAAAAAGATGAGGAAGAAGGAAAGAAAGGGGGGAGGGGAGGGGAAAAAAAAAAAAAGAGAAAAGGAAAAAAGGAAAAAGAGGGAAGAAAGAAGAAAAAAGGAAAGAACGTTTAGAGTAGCATTGTGTATTCGCGTTAGCCCTATATATTGTTTATCTGCTCGCTTTTTCTAAGGTATGAGGGCTTTAGTGTTTCTAGTCACTGGGTTTAGGATATTTGACAGAGTAGTAACGACAATAGGTTAGTGGGAAACCTCTTTAGCAATAGGAGGTCAGTTATCAATGTTCTTGTTGTATTTTTAGTTTTAGTGAAAAATAGCTGAAATCGAGTATCTTTCCCAAGTTTTGAAACTACCGGCTATTACAGAGTGCTGGACATATACTTATTTACTTATGGCCCAGAATCTTTCAGTGTACTGAGTATCAGGAATTACCATGTTCTTATTGGTAATAGGTGATATGGGTAAGCAGATAATATTGATTCAGGGAGTTCTTTAATATCTAAGGGCTTGATTAGAGGTATTTTATTTCTAAGAGAAGGAACTAGGGGAGATTATCCCTGTTTGTTATTATTGTGATAAGGTATTAAATACTACAGGTAAGTCAGGGGATTACTGCCTGTATCCCTATTGTATTTTTTTCCCCTAGACACAAAGCAGGGAAGAAACTCAGGTAATACAGATAAGTTTTGCTTTTCCAGCTATGCTAAATATCATGTAGTTCTTTCAAAGGGTCAGCAAAAATGTTGATTAATAATAAGATTCAGTTTGAGCCTTAATGACCCAGCTTTAGTAAAATATATGTAGCGTAGTAACGCCTTTAAAAAGCCATCAAACAAAAGCAATTCCTTTTTGCATAAGCAATATAAGAATGTACGCAATCAAACAAAGCTAGACAGTGTTATATCCAAAACAAGAAGAGAAAAGCAACAAAATCAATTAATAGTATCAGGTTTTGGAGCATTTATATCAGAGAGGGAGAAAAGTGAAGGAGCCTATTCAGGTTTGTTAGAGACTGAAACTACCAGATATTGCACAGTGCTGGGTTTATACTTATTTTCTTGTGGCACAGTAATTCTCAGTATGCTGAGTATCGGGGGTTACCACGCTCTTATTTGTAGTAGGTGATCTGAATGAGCAGGTAATATTGATTCAGGGAGTTCTTTAAAATCTAAAGATTTGATTATAGTTATTTTATTTCTAAGAGAAAAAACTAGGGGAGATTACCCCTGTTTAATATTGTTGTAATAGAGTATTGAATACCACATATAGGTCAGGGGATTGCTGCCTGTATCCCTATTGTATCTTTTTCCTAGACAGAAAGCAGGGAAAAAACTCAGGTAATACAGATAATTTTTGCTTTTGCAGCTATGCTAACTATCATGTAGACCTTTCAAAGGGTCAGCAAGAATGTTGGTTAGTGGTATGATTCAGTTTAGACCTTAATGACCCATCTTTAGGAATATGTGTGTAGCGTAGTAACGCCTTTAGAAAGCCATCAAACATAGACAATTCCTTTTTGCATAAGTAGTATCAGTATATGCGCAAACTAACAAAGCTAAACAGTGTTATATCAAAAATAAGATGAAAAGTGCAAGTTGATCAGTTAATAATATCAGGTTTTGAAACTTTTGTATCAGGGAGGGGAAAAGTGAAGGAGCATATTCAAGTTGTTAAGGACTAACGAATATTCTCATAGAGAAAGTCTTTTTGTTCTCAGTCTCTTCTTAGGTTCAAATTGTCCCTTTATATTTTTTTAGTCCACAGTTATAATACCAAGATAGGGAGCAAGAGAGCTTGCTGAATGTAATTGAGTGCTCTAAACGATTTGGCGTCTCTGGTTTATCCCCCTTGATAAGCTTCCAGGCCATTCACCAGCAGCCTGATTCTTTCCCTTTCTCCCCCCTTCCTCCTCCTATTCACCTCTGCTTTCAATAAGTTGGCTTTTAACGGGTCTGGCCTAAGACTTTAGGAGCCTCTTCAAGTGTCCAGGAGCAGTGTTTGACCCACAGTGCGGTAAGAAAAAAGTTCAGGTAAACTCACCCCTTGCCTCCGCCTGTCCGCTCGCCGTGTTCACCAGCGATATCCAGGTCCCTGCAAGCCGACACGGGGCTGCCTCCAGTAGCCGTTTCCCCTCCGCCTCTATCGAAGAACACACTCGGCTCTCCTCACGCAGCAACGGTGGGAGGAGAGCAGGAGGGCTGCATCAAACACCGGCGTCAGCCGGAGAGGGACGGCTCCAGCATCAGGTCCCCAATCCAAAATCCAGCCCAGCTCCCTCCCGCACAGCACCGGTGGGGGAGGGAGAGGGCGATCACCAAGCTGCAACACTGCAGGGGGGGCACCTCCAACGATGCCACAGGTAAGGTTCAGGTAATTACAGAGCGGTCGAAGATGCTGGGGGTTTTCCTGGCGAGGGCTACAGGCGGGGTGGGGGAGAAAAAGTTTAAAGTTTGAGCGGAGTGGCAGAGTATAGTTTGAAGGGGGAGGGAGATACAGTCCAAAGCAGAGAGCGCAGATAGCGTGGTGGGAGATAGTTTTTAGGCTGGGTAGGTCAAAGTAGAGACAGGTTGAGTCCAGGCAATGAAAAAGTTAGTATGAACCAGTGGGATGGTGGGCCACTGGTAAAGGGTTCCAGAGCTGCTTTTACCAAGCTGTCCTTACGGATAGCCCCAGGACTTGGGGCAGGCGCGCAAAACAATCCACCGCCAGTACGTGTGTGGCTGGAGCTGTGAGCTCAGCAACACCTGTTGAGCTCCTCCTCCACCGGAACCTCTCTCCCTAGAGCATGCATTTTTAAGCAACTTTCTAATTTACTCCTATTATCATTTTTTCTTTGTTCTCTTGCTTTCTTTACTTGAAAAAGAAGGCATCTAAGCTAAGGAGCCAAGCAATTTTCGGTTCAGACGCTGGACAGCACTTGTTTATTAGTGGGTGAATTTATCCACCAATCAGCAAGAATAAACCAGGTTGTTCACCAAAAATGGGACGGCATCTAAACTTACATTCTTGCGTTTCAAATAAATATACAAAGAGAATGAAGACAATTTGATAATAGGAGTAAATTAGAAAGTTGCTTAAAATTGCATGCTCTATCTGAATCACGAAGGAGAAAATGTGGGTTCAGTGTCCCTTTAATAGCCTTCCTATGAAAACTTCCTATCCTATAGTCTTTGAAAGAAGTACTGTCTTTAACCCTTTGAGTGATATTGACGGCTGTCACAGAGCTTCTCACTCTGGTGCTAATGACGGCTCAGAGCCATCATGAGCACTCTCCCGCCTTGAGGGAGATCTGGGAGCTCCTTACTGCTCCTACCCCGGCCATCGTGCCTTTAGAATGAGAGTCATCGCCAGGGCTTCACGTGATGCGCGGTGACATCATGCGCAATTACGTGATGACGTCACTGCACTTTATTTATACTTAACCATGTTAAGTATAGGAGGAGGGGGCATGCTGCTTAGAAGCCTGTATCTTAGGCATCTAAGCAGCTACAGGCCCCCAAAACCCATTGTTGGAAAGGTAATCGCTTAGCCTCTCCAACAGTATAAGTCTTGGGGGTCTGTAAAAAAAAAAAAAAAAGTATAGAAAAAATAAAATAAAATATTAGCACCCACGTGGGAAATGGCTTAGTGGCCAAAGGGTTAAGGGGAACAGTAGTACGTTTACCCCAATTAGAAATACCCCCATCCACCTTAGGAATAATTTCCCAAAGCTCTATGTTAATAGCAAGTAAAGGTAACATGTTAAATTTAAGATGGATTAAAGGGATATCTGGGTTAAACCACTCTTTAAAAATTATTTAGGAAATAGCATTCAGAACCATAAAAACCTATGTTAACTTACCAGTATATAACTATATTCCACTAAAAGAGGACATATATAAAGATCTGTCCACTTGGAGAAACAAACCATTATCTTGGCTTGGCAGGATAGGAGTAATAAAGATGAACGTCCTTCCCCGTATTCTATATATGTTATAGACTGTCCCTATATCCCTCCCACCGGGATACCTCCCCCAACTGCAAAAGATGCTGGAGCAATTTATCTGGGCTAACACAAAACCTAGAATTCAAAGGAAAGCAATGTATCTACAATGAGACAGAGGTGGGTTGGAAGTGCCGGAATTAGCGTCTTACAGAAGAGCTATATTACTACAACGCCTAGTGGAATTGGCTCATAACACTGACCACAAAACCTGGGTCCGAATGAATAGCTTAGGTCTATTCTTTTTATCCTGAAGTAGGAAAGAACACTTTCCACCTGTAAAATCAGAAATAATTTCTGCCAGACCTGGCCCAAACAAGGTTTTACCCTTATAAGGCAGAAATAAAAGCTTGGACTTGGAAGTAACATCTGCAGATAAAGATTTTAACCAGAGAGCTCTGCATGTCAGCATCACAAATAAAGGTATTGGCTAGCTTGAGAGCTTTGATCCTGTCTTGGGTCTCCTCTATAGTAGTCTCTTCTAGGATAAGATTAGATAAATCATTGCACCAATAAGATGCAGCTCCGCAACTGTAGCAATACTAGCAACAGCTTGCCACTATAATCAATGATGAATGTACATATTCTTCAAAAAAAGGTTCAAGCTTCTTATCCATTGTATACTTAAAAAACAACTATCTTCAATAGCAATAGTAGTTCTCTTAGCCAGAGTAGAGATATCTACCTCAACCTTGGGCACCGTGTGCCACGAATCATGAATAGAATTAGCAACAGGAAACATCTTTTTAAAAATAGGGGACGGGGAATAAAGGAATCCCTGGTTTATCCCATTCCTGAGTTATAATATCTGCCATACGGTCTGGAACTGGAAATACTTCCACAGATGAGGGTACATTATTTACCCTATTAAGCCTACTAGACCTCTTTGGATTCTTCGCAACAGATGTGTCGGATTCTTTCAAAGTAGCAAGAACCTCCTTCAAAAGAACTCAGTGTTCTAACTTAAATCTGAAATTAATCTCCTCTGAATCTGTAGAATTGGTCACTACAGTATCAGAATCTGACAATTCCCCCTCAGAAGCCACTGAAGAATCATCCTCATCAGATAATTGAGACAAACTGACTAAAACAGCCTTAGCGGAGTAAGCCTTACCAACATCAATATGTTTAGCTTTACGCATACGCTTACCTGAAACCTTTGGAAAAGCTGATAAAGCTGCAGAAACAGCAGAAGTAATCTGCACAGCGAAATCCCCAGGTAAACCCCCCCCCCAGGAGGTTGGGAGGAGCCGCAGGGCACTGCATGTGAAGCTTGGGAATTTGAGGGGAAAGCTGAGGCGTAGCTAGGATAACACTATCCTGAGAGACAGGAGGCTCAGGGAGAAACCTCTTATCTTTAAACTTAAAGTTTTATTTAGACATGAAGAGCAAAACTGTACAGGAGGAATTATCTTAGCCTCCAAACACAATAAGCATTTTTCAAATGAATCAACTTCAGTATTAGTGTCCATAATTGGGTATCAGTTCCTAACAATTAACAAAAAAAAAATTCAAATGCCAAATAAAGTTTATTTATATGAAGCAATAAAACATAAATAAGCACCTAAAACCCTCAGCTCTGCTGAGGTCTTACCCCTCCAGAAGTTGCTTTCCCACTAGCACAGAAAACCAGACACACCCGGTAGCAAAATGCACCTCCTTGTTACCGGAACAGCCCAAATCCACTTGCCACTGTAGATAGAGGAAACTGCAGCCTCCACACTCGCCACGGCAAACTCCAATCTGAACAAAGAAGCCGAAA
Organism: Bombina bombina; assembly: GCF_027579735.1. Taxonomy (NCBI): domain Eukaryota; kingdom Metazoa; phylum Chordata; class Amphibia; order Anura; family Bombinatoridae; genus Bombina; species Bombina bombina. The sequence continues at coordinate 539,812,179 of NC_069502.1, read as the reverse complement.
ACTGGAAGTGCCGAGGAACGATCACGTGACCGCAATTAAAAACCTTTTTTTAAAAAAAAATAAAAAAAAAATTGCGCCAAACAAAAACGTCACGAAAACCAACAGCAGCACAGCAAAAGTGATTGAGCTAATAAGCTGAGAGAGCGATTGCAACAAGTAAAATGTAAAACAAACACATCATACACTCTCCATCTCTGAGCCCCCAATAAAAAATATAATGCCTCTTTTCACATAAAAGCAGTGCCCCTAAAACAGATTCAAATACTTTCCACAAGAATTTAACCCCTATAATGCCGGTACCGTCAAACCCAGAAGGGAAAGCACTTACCTGTGGATCCTGCTTTGTCAGGCAGGAGCTGTTTTCTGAAGTGTGGCAGCTTGACCCTTTCTACCAGCGACGTATAGAAAAGAAAGAACAGAGTAACCAACTCTGGCTTTCTATAATTCTGGCTTTCTATAAAAATGCTAGAAGTTTAAGCATAGACCACCTCGCCGTCTTCTAACTGCTAATAGCCACCATTACTCTTACTAAAGAGATGGATACAGCATAGCCCCAATCCTTGCTTGCAAGGAAATGTACCCATTAAAAGGATTAAAATCTTCAGACACCATCTTCGCCATCCTCCCGTGATCAAGGCAAAGATAATTACTGGGGGTTATGAGTAAGGGAAGTGATACTTAACAGTTCTGGTGGGGTGCTCTTTGCCTCCTCCTGCTGGCCAGGAGTGAATATCCCACTAGTTATTAGAATGTTTCGTGGACTCTCCATGCCATAGGAAAGAAAGTTATATTTACACTATACTGTAGTCCAGTGTTTCCCAAACCCAGTCCTCAGGACCCTTACTCAGGCCAGATATTCATTATGTCTTAACTAGAGCACAGGTGAAATAATCAGCTGATGGGTGAGCTGATTATTTCACCTGTGCTCTAGTTAAGATATAATGAATATCCGGCCAGAGTAAGGGTCCTGAGGACTGGGTTTTGGAAACACTGCTGTAGCCTATTAAGTGTATTATAGCATTATGTCTAAAAAAAACAATGTACATACCTTAATTAAAAAATACTTTATTGCGAGAAAAAAAATGCTAACCATTATCTGAGCCTTCTGTGAGTCATAAATCGTTTTGCTGGTAGTGTGTATATATAAGTGTGCATATATGTGTTTTCATGTGTATTTATGTGTATATTTGTGTATATATGTGTGCATATATGTGTATTTATGTGTATATTTGTGTATATATGTGTGCATATATGTGTATATTTGTGTATATATGTGTATATATGTGTGCATATATGTGTATATATGTGTGCATATATGTGTATATATGTGTGCATATATGTGTATTCATGTGTATTTATGTGTATATTTGTGTATATATGTTGGAAAACTAGCTGATAAACTTGCTTTACACAGGGTTAACACAAACCTTCAATTTGTAAAAAGAGCAATATCTGCGAAGCGCAATAAAGTGAGGAGCAATAAAACTAGGTATTCCATCCTGTATATCCCCAAAGAGAGAATTCTCTAAGTAAAGGAAAGATACATTTAGGGACATAAACAGAAAAACTCAATTTAAGCATAAAACAACAAAAAGGAAGTATACATTAAGAAATCCCCATAGTAAAGTACTTTAGAATCAAGAACAGTATTAACTTTGTACAAATACATCAGAACATCAAAACAAGTATCACATAAATATGCTGGGAGAGATACCTCAGCTTGCTTATAATAACACATTGAACATTGGTTGTAAAAGTGTTCAGATACTTTAGCTGCCAAAGAAGGACAGAATCAGGTTCAGAAGTTTCCATAATAAAAATATGATAAATATCCCCAAAAGAAAGAACTGTAAAGGGGAGCGTGCACACGCACGCACACAGGTGCCAAAAATAAAAATGTTCGTGTTTCTATGGGGCATCAAATATAAAATAAAAAAGATGCCCCCACCCTCATAAAGACTATGTGCCAATAAGCTCTTCAAATAAATGAGGGGTAATATAATAATGATCTGTCTTAAGGCCATATATAAACATATATACTCTTGTCTAAATATAAGGTTAATAGAGTGTTTGAGAAAATAAACAGTACTTACCAATAACCTTCTCTTGCTAGAAACACTAACAGGAAACCAGTCCAGCACTGAAAATCAGCAGAGGACAGGAGCAATCTGTAGACCCAGTAGAAAGACAAGTCCCTGCGATATCCGTGGGAGGTCAGTGACTAAAATTCTCATGGGAAAGAAAAAATGAGTCACAACCAGAACTCCTTAACATCCCTCTCCCTCTGACAAACACTCACCTAGATTACGAGTTTTGCGTTAGAGGCTATGCGGTGCTAACGAGCAGTTTATGCTCACCGCTCACTTACAGACAACGCTGGTATTACAGGTTTTTACAACCCAGACAAGTAGTGAGCGCTGAGTAAAATTTTGCTCCTTACAGCACTCCAATACTAACGCTGCTTACGTTAGCGGTGAGCTGGTGTAACATGCTCGTGCACGATTTCCCCATAGGAATCAACGGGGAGAGCCGGCTGAAAAAAAATCTAACACCTGCCAAAAAGCAGCGTAAAACTCCTTAACGCAGCCCCATTGATTCCTATGGGGAAATACATTTTATGTCTACACCTAACACCCTAACATGAACCCTGAGTCTAAACACCCCTAATCTTACACTTATTAACTTTAATAACTTTAACCCCTAATCTGTCGCCCCCGACATCGCCGCAACCTACATTATATTATTAACCCCTAATCTGCCACTCCGGACACCGCCGCCATCTACATTATACTTATGAACCCCTAATCTGCTGCCCCCAATATCGCAGACACCTACCTAATATTTATTAACCCCTAATCTGCCGCCCCCAATGTCGCCGCCACCTACCTACATTTATTAACCCCTAATCTGCTGCCCCCAACGTCGCCGCCACTATAATAAACATATTAACCCCTAAACCACCGCACTCCCACCTAGCAAACATTAGTTAAATATTTTTAACCCCTAATCTGCCGTCCCTAACATCGACGCCACCTACCTACATTTATTAACCCCTAATCTGCTGCCACCAACGTCGCCGTCACTATATTAAAGTTATTAACCCCTAAACCTAAGTCTAACCCTAACCCTAACACCCCCTAACTTAAAAATAATTAAAAGAAATATAAATAAAATTACTATAATTAACTAAATTATTCCGATTTAAAACTAAATACTTACCTATAAAATAAACCCTAAGATAGCTACAATATAACTAATAGTTACATTGTAGCTATCTTACCGTTTATTTTTATTTCACAGGCAAGTTTGTATTTATTTTAACTAGGTACAATAGTTATTAAATAGTTATTAACTATTTAATAACTACCTAGTTAAAATAAATACACAGTACCTGTAAAATCAAACCTAAGTTACTATTACACCTAACACTACACTACAATTAAATTATTTCCCTAAATTAAATACAACTAAATACAATTAAATTAAATTATCTAAAGTACAAAAAAAATTACAGAAATAAACAAATTACAAGATTTTTAAACTAATTACACCTAATCTAATCCTCCTTACAAAATAAAAAAGCCCCCCCAAAATAAAAAAGCCCTACCCTACACTAAATTACAAATAGCCCTTAAATGGGCCTTTTGCGGGGCATTGCCCCAAAGTAATCAGCTCTTTTACCTGTAAATAAAAAGTACAAATCCCCCCCCAACATTAAAACCCACCACCCACACAACCAACCCTACTCTAAAGCCCACCCAATACCCTCTTAAAAAAACACTAACCCCTTGAAGATCACCGTACCGGGAGAAGTCTTCAACGAAGCTAGGAGAAGTCTTCATCCAAGCCGGGCGAAGTGGTCCTCCAGACGGGCAGAAGTCTTCATCCAGACGGTATCTTCTATCTTCATCCATCCGGCGCGGAGCGGGTCCATCTTCAAGACATCCGATGCGGAGCATCCTCTTCTGACGACGGCTAAGACTGAATGAAGGTTCCTTTAAATGACGTCATCCAAGATGGCGTCCCGTCAATTCCGATTTTCCGAATTCTATCAGCCAATCGGAATTAAGGTAGAAAAAATCCTATTGGCTGATGCAATCAGCCAATAGGATTGAACTTCAATCCTATTGGCTGATCCAATCAGCCAATAGGATTGAGCTCGCATTCTATTGTCTGTTCCAATCAGCCAATAGAATGCAAGTTCAATCCTATTGGCTGAGCACACACAATAACACCTATACTTGGGCAATGATGCAGGAAACAGAGGTACTTACATAGTGGTGGATTCACAACAGGGAGGGCACCCAGCTGCAATCAGGACTGGCATCAGAGTAACTTGACCTGCGGCAATGACGTCATCACCGCTCGCCAGAAGCAACCGCCGCATCCAAGGCAAAGCGGCGGGCGGAACCGGAGCGGCGTGACATAGCCACCCGCTCGAGGGTTCCAGAGTCGACTTTGAAGGGTGAGCAGCATGGAATTTGGAGACCAGAGATGGAGCATGCACATTTTAGGCAGGGACCAAGGAACGCTCCGCCACAGAGTAACCTTTACAGTGTATAATGTATTGGAGCTGCCTACGCCTGATTCTGGAATCCAAGATTTTGGCAATCTCATACTCCGGTTCACCATGAATTAGGAGGACGTCTGCATCGAGTGTAACAGTTTGTGATGTAGGTTTTGAACAAGGAGATGTGAAAGACTGGGTGAATATGCAAAGTCTTAGACAAGGCCACTCTGTAGGCAACAGGAGAAAGTCTTTTGAGGATTTTATAAGGACCAATATACCTAGGTCCTAATTTGTGACAGGGTTGACGTAAGCGGATATGTCAGTTAGAGACCCAGACACGGTCACCTGCAGAAAAGGCACAAATATTAGCTCAATGATGATCGGCAAACCTCTTGTATCTGGAGATGGTTGAGAGTAGCTAGGAGTGTATTTGTTGCTAATGGGCAGTGAGGTCAGTGAAGCGATGTTCGGCTGCAGGGACTCCTGTGGATTGAGCAGAAAGAGGAAAGACACAAGGTTGATAACCAGCTGCGGCCTGGAAGAGAGAGCATCATAGAGAAGAATGCCAATGAGTGTTCCCTGCCAGCCCAGCTAGGGGTAATAACGCAGACCAATTAGTATGCTGAGAACTGACATATGCTCTGAGATAAGCTTCAAGATCCTGATTGTTTCTCTCCATCTGCCTGTGAGTCTGGGGGTGATAACCAGAGGATAAAGATACAGTGGTTCCGATCAATTTGCAAAAGCTTCTCCTGAAGGCAGAAATGAATTGAGGTCCTCTGTCAGAGACAATATTTACGGGTAGACCATGTAGCCGTACCACGTGTAACAGAAAAAAAGAGTGAACAATTCTTGAGCTGTAGGTAACTTAGGTAAAGGTACAAAATGAGCAAAAAAGGTACAAAATAAGCAAACCGATCCACCACCACTTATATGACTGTATGATGGTTAGAAGGAGGGAGGTCTACAACAAAATCCATGGCTATGTGTGTCAATGGTTGTTTAGGTATGGACAATGGTTGAAGTAGGCTATGAGGTAGGGAACAGGGAGTCTTATTAACAGCACAAGTCTGACAAGCTTTGACATAATCCTGAGAGTCCAACTTCATGGTAGGCCACCACACGTGTTGGAAAAGGAGTTTAAAGGTTTTTGTCAAACCAGGATGACCTGACAGCTTGCTGTCATGAGCCCAGGATAGCACTGGAGAGCAAAGGTTTGGAGGAACATAAAGGATCTCAGGAGCCGTAGGGGCTTAAGAAGGTTTTCTTGACTGGGCTTGTTGCAGTCTTTGAAAAATAGAGGTGTTAAGCTGAGCAACCACACAGGAGGGAGGTATGATGTGTTTGATAGGAGCTTCAGAAGAGTCACTAGACTGAGGAAATTGATGGGAAAGGGCATCAGCCTTTTTATTCTTGGTCCCAGGAAGGTAAGCGACTATAAAGATAAAATAGGAAAAAAAATAGGGCCCACCTGGCCTGTCGAGGATTGAGTTGATGAGCAGTCTCTAGGTACATCAGATTCTTGTGGTCAGTGAGAATCTGAATGGAGTTGGTGGTACCCTCTAGCCAATGACACCATTCAGTCAGGGCCATCTTAATGGCTAAGAGTTCATCATAATTCCTTTCAGCATGAGTGAACCGTTTGGAGAAAAAGAATACAGGGTGCAATTTGGAGGTTAAAGGGTCCCTTTGGGTTAAGATTGCACCAGCTCCTATCTCAGAGGCATCAACCTCTAAAATGAAGTGCAGGTCAGGATCAGGATGGCAGAGCACAGGAGCAGAACAAAAGACCTTTTTCAGATGAGAGAAAGCTTCCACAGCTATGGGAGGCCAATTCTTGCAGTCTCTGTTTCATTTAGTCAGCTCCATGAGTGGAGCAATGATTTGGGAGAAGTTCTTTATAAACTTCAGATAATATTTGAAGAACTCCATGAATCTCTGTAGTTCCTTTAATGAGGTGGGTTGAGGCCATTCCAGAACTGCGGTTAGCTTTGTAGGATCCATGGCAAAACCTTCCTTCGATTACATAGCCAAGGAACTGGATCTGAACTTGATCAAACTCACATTTCTCCAGTTTGGCCACCAGAGAATTGTTTCTGAGATAAAGAAGTACCTGTTTTACATGCTCATGATGCTCCTCAAGGGTAGAGGAGAATATGAGGATGTCCTCCAAATAGATGATGACAGTGCGATTAAGGAGGTCACAGAAGACATCAATGAAAAAATGCTTGGAAGACAACAGGGGCATTACACAGCCCAAAAGGCATTACTTGGTATTCGCAATGTCCCGATCTCTTGTTGAAGGCAGTCTTCCATTCATGTCCCGGGAAGATACTAATGAGATTGTATGCCCCACATAGGTCCAACTTTGTAAATTAGCAAGCATTTTGGAGCAAATCATATAGTTCAGTGATCAAAGTAATAGGATAACCACTCTTGATAATAAAGTTGTTTAGGGCAGGAGAGAAGGAAGGCCTTGGTTTCAGGGGTCTGAAGGCTAGCTATAGGGATGTGATGTAGTGGAGTAACCTTAGCCAGGCAGGAGTGAAAAAAGGATTTACCCCAGGAGGCCAACTGCCCCTCAGTACAGTCGAACTGAAGATTGTGTTTACGTAGCCAAGGAAGACTAAGGAAAACTGTTTGTGCAGGAGAATGAATGACATTGAACTGTAATTGTTCTGTATGTAGGACTCCCACAGTCATGGTTAGGGGTGATGATTCGTAATGGATTAAACCTGATCCAAGGGCTGGTTCTGTATGATTGTGGTCAGTATGTGGTTGTATGTGGGATGGAATTTTTTTTTTTCTTTTTTTTTTTTTTCTCTTTCTCTTTCACTATCCTTCTTTTCTGACCCCTTTTTTCTTCCTTGTTCTGCCTCCCCCCTTTCTCCTTTGTCACATCTTTTCCTTTCAATAGCGGGATATGACCTCCCTGCCCAACTCAATAATCAAGGGAATGAATCTGGATAAGAAATCCTTAAATCTCCTCTCATGGAATGTTGGCGGGATATCCTCGCCAATTAAGAGGAAAGCCATTATTAGACAATTAGGAATACATAAACCTGATTTAGTAATGTTACAGGAATTACACCTAAAGGATTCTGAGATCATGAAATTAAAAACAAAATGGGTGGGAGAAGTCATTCCATTAGGTGGGGAGGATAGAAAGAAAGGATTGTCAATTCTGATTAATAAACAATTACTCTATGAGATAATTGGTACAGAGCAAGATCCCGGCGGTAGATTCCAAATTCTTAAAATTAAAATTAACGCGACCCCTTTCATAATTTGTAATGTATATGGGCCCAATGTAGTTGATGTCCATTTTTGGAATGGTCTCACTAATAAGCTACTGGGATACATGGGACAGAATCTAATTATAGTCGGAGATTTTAACTTAACACCCATGCCCAATCTAGATAGAGCCGGGAAGAAGGATCTATATAGGAGAGATAAGAAAACACGGATATTTCAAAAGCTGTGTACTCAACTTGGGGTAAGAGACATCTGGAGGATACAGCATCCAGATACTAAGTCATACACGTGCGCATCATCCAGCTATCAGTCTCTATCTAGAATTGACATATTTTTAGTAACAGACGGTCTGGCGGGGTCTGAATGCAAGTCTGATATTAAAGACATTGTCCTGTCGGACCATGCGATCATTTCATTGGAGTTTGGCCGCAACACATTCAAGAAGGGTAATAATAACAGTCTATTTTTTTTTCCAAATACTTAGCAACTAACAACAAGTTCCTGAATTTTCTTAAAAATAAATGGGCAGAATATCATAGATTTAACGAGAATTATATAGAGAAACTGGAAACTTATTGGGAAGCAGCAAAGGCTGTCCTTAGAGGGCACATTAAGGCATATCTATGTAGACTTAATAAGAAAATAAAGCAGAGAGAATTACAACTCTCAAACGCAGTGAGAAACTGCTATAATACATATGTCGCCCCTAGATCCAATGGTAATTGGAAGAAATACATCAATGTCAAAGCCCAACGCGATATCTTTTTAAAACACAAAGTTATGCAAGAGGGCTTAAAACAGAAGGCCCTATATATAGAGGGTTTACTGGTAGAGCTGCAAAATATCTGGCCAGAATCGCTAAACCCAAGGGTAGTAATTGGATTACAGCCGTAAAGCAGAATGGGAAGCGATTTACGCAGACAGATGACATCAAGAAAGTGTTTTTTTAATTATTTCCAGGATATCTATAAAGCCGAATCTCCTAATAATCTTGATAGTCAAATATTCTGGGCCAAGCTGAAGCTTCCAAGAATCTCGGCAGAGGATGCACAAGAGTTAAATTCACCAATCACATTACAAGAAATAAATGTGGCTATTAAACAAGCTCGCCTTAATAAAGCCTCTGGTCCCGATTGCCTTCCTATAGAGTTCTACAGAATGCTACAGGAGGAGGTGACCCCAATCTTATGTAATCTTTTCAATAGCTACTATGGTTCACAGTCAAGTTGTTCCAGGTATTTTACAGCATCTAATGTTACGCTCATTCTAAAGAAAAATAAGGATCCAGAGAGGGTTGAGTCCTATAGACCTATATCATTGCTTAATGCTGACTATAAGCTACTAACATCAATCATAGCAACTCGATTACAACCTGTTCTTAGAGATATTATACACGAGAATCAAGTCGGCTTTATGCAAGGGAGAAATCCAGTAAAAAGCATTCGTAAGACTATGCTTGTTCTGGATTACTTCTGGAATAATCTCCCCGGTAAAAAGAGGGGAAGAGATGCTGCCATATTAGCTCTAGATGCAGAGAAAGCAGTCGATTACATAGGTTGGGGCCATCTATTTATGGCACTGGATAAATTCGGGTTCAATGGCCAGTTTAATAATTTTATTCAGCTAATTTACAGTAACCCGGTCTCAGCTATTATTATAAATAATGCATGCACACACTTCTTTTCTCTCTTTAGAGGTACAAGTCAAGGCTGTCCCCTATCCCCCCTCTTATTTAATATTTCCATCGAGCCATTAGCTATTATGTTGCGCGATCAACTAAAGGGTATCTCTATTCGAGGGCATAAGATGATCCTATCATTATATGCAGACGATTTATTGGTTTTTCTAAATAATCTGGAAGTCAACTTACCGAAGTTGTTGGGAATTCTGTCGTTGTTTGGTTCAGTAGCAGGTTATAAAGTCAACTTGAGTAAATCTGAGTTACTCTGGATAAAGAAACCATCAAAAGGTAATGTGAAACATCCATTTAAAGAAACCAAGTTCATAAACTATCTTGGCATAGTCTTAAGTAACAACCCTTCAGAGTGGTATACTCTGAACTTTCCAAATTGCTTTAAGGAAATTCAGATCTCCTTAGATAATTGGATTAATCTCCCAATTTCCCTTATACAACGTATTATGTTAATCAAAACAATCCTATTCCCTAAGCTATTATATTTGTTACAGAATATTCCCTTGTTCCTTAAAAATAGAGATATCTCGAAATTTAACCAAATGTGTTCTAAATACATTTGGAAGGGGGGGAAGCCCCGGATAGCATTAAATAGGCTGATGTACATTAACACAGCAGCAGGTTTAGCGTTTCCTAACATTAAATATTATAATTGGGTCACATTGCTAAAATATGCTATTGACTGGATTACCGAAAAGGAATATGTCACTTCATACCAGCTCGAATCCAGTATTATTGCTCCTTTCGATTTAAACGCTATTTTACACTGCCTAACTAGGAACTTGCCCTGTAATGTTGATAACTTGATAACATTTAAAAACATCATCAAGGCATGGCAAAAATATTGTCTGGAAATACAGGTTAGCCCATTCGCGACAGAATTTCTAACAATTCAAGGAAATCCAGAATTTCAACCTGGATATGAGACTCTAGTCTTCCAGGGCTGGCGGGAGAGAGGTTTGAGATATGTCAGACAGCTACTGATAGAACCCGATTTAACTGACACATTCAACTCAATCCGAGCTAAATATGGAATTCAGAGTAAGGACTTTTTTGCCTATCTCCAGATACGACACTACTTATCTCGGATTCAAACAGAACATAAATCTAATTGGAATTTAGGCCCATTAGCGACTGGGATAAAAATATATCAAACCGGAAGATTTTCAATCTCTACATTCTATAATATATTAAATACTCATAATAAGATTAGACAAATTAAATATATACAGCGGATCTGGTTAGGATACTTTCCAGAAATAGAGATCACAGATATACAGGATAGTCTTTTATTAATCAACGATACCTGGGTACCCACAGTGTGGCGCGAAGCCCATTTAAAATTACTATATAATGTATATATTACTCCGAGCAAAATGACTGTTTGGTACAAAAAAGCTAATTTTTGTACAAAATGTAATACAGAGAGTGCAGATATTTTGCACTGTATGTGGCTCTGTCCTAAGATCTTGCAATTCTGGCACAAGATAATTTACTGGATTAAGCGCTCAGTCAATCCTAGAATAATCATAGGCCCACATGACATGGTATTTCTGATTAAATATGCGAAGGGTGGTAAGGATTATAAACTCATTAACACATTGCTCATTCTAGCCCGCAACATCATATTAAAAAACTGGAAAGCGATACATGCACCAAAATTTTCAGAATTCAAGAAAGCAGTCACTAGACAAATAATAATGGAACAATATAATATACAAAATCTAAATAATGAGCAGATCCAGCTCTTTCTATACAAATGGGAGGGCGTAATTAAATCATTTCCAAATAATATTCAAAGGCAACTGATTAGCTATATCAGTAAATCCAGTTTTGTCTCCCAGAATATCCTAATAGGTCGTTTCCCTCAAGGATGGGCAGTTGTTCCTGACAATGACATAGGGATCGTGGCGGGGTTGGATGAGGAGTAAGGGAAGGGGGTCACCACTTATTTCTTCTTCTTTTTTTTCTCTCTCTCTCCTTCCTTCCTTCTTTTCTTTTTTCTCTCTTGTTTTTTATTTTTCTCCTTGTTTGTTTTTTGTTTGTTTTTTTCTTTTGTTTTTTTCTTTTGTTTTCTTCTCTTGTTTTTTTTTTTTTTTGTTGTTGTTGTTGTTATTGTTGTGATGTGGTATAAGTGTTCTTGAGTGACTGGGTGTGTGTGGTTAGCACGGGCCAGTTATGGATCCCTGAAGGTGATGCAAGATAGGTATCACTTCTCACTAGATAACAGGAGAGCTTAGGGGGAGGGTGCTGTGTTTTGTTTTGAGGGAACCTGACCAGTGAATCATGGTCTAAATGTGCCATAGTGTCGATAACTCTCACTGCTCTCATACTTGACTGGCCCGGCTCCTTTAAACTCTCCTGATAATGGGATCCATTTACCCATTAATTTTTTTTAATTTTTTTTTCTGTTTTATTTAATGTATCACTTCAGGTGTGATATCTAACTGTTTAATATACTTAGCATAACTAGGATGTTCTTAAGATAATTATGTTTTTGAATTTTCAATTTGGGAGGAAATGGGATGTTGATGATCCTCCGGAGAGAGGACATGATTATTATATATGATGGGTTTTTTTAGTGTCTCTATATTTCCTCCACTATCTCGAATTTTTTTTTTTTTTTTACGATAAATCTTTTTATTGAAATCTCAAATATTACAGTTACATAATCAGTCAGCAGAAGGAAATTTCTTTTACAAGTAAAACCCAACAACTAACATAAATAAGAACATTAGTACAAATAAAAAACAGGAGCATATGATCACAGTACATTCTGGCATAATCAATTAACACAACCAGCACCTTAGTATGGCTCAGCTTAGTGTAGTTAGCATAAATCTTGTTCCCAAAGAAATATCACATCTGCAATGAAGTCCTTTTTACCAACATAAGTGTAATGGATTTTCTCCAATTCTAAAATATGATTAACTTCTCTCATCCACATCTCATATGATGGAACTATATCTTTTTTCCAAAACCTGGGTATCAGACGTTTAGCACAGTCAAGCATAATCTGCAAAAGCTTCTTCCTATATAGACATGGGGTTTTTGGTATATCACCCAAAAGGACCATAGTAATTGTAAGTTTGATAGTGTTTCCTATAGTTTTCGTGAGTTTATCGCCAACAGCCTTCCAGTATGTCTGTAAGAGTGGACAGGACCACCATGTATGGGAAAGAGTGCCAATCTCGCCGCAATGTCTCCAGCAATAGGGGGATGAGTTAGGGTAAATGCTGTGAAGACGGCGAGGTGTTAAATACCATCTTGACATTAGCTTGAAGTTCATTTCTATTAAAGTTAGTGAAAGGGAAGCCTTTTTATTTTCCCTGAAAATACGACTCCATTGAGTATCAGGTAGGTTTATGCCAAGCTCTCTTTCCCATTTACCAATAAATGCAGGTTTCTTAGAGGGAAAAGATCCCCTAAGTAATTTGTAAACTATTGAGATATGAGAGCTTTTAATAGAAGGGGACGTACACAGTGACTCAAAGGGGGTTAGGGGTCTGGTAAGGGTTGTTTTGTGTGGGCTATTGAATATGGCATGTCTGACTTGGAAATAGGGGAGCCACATATGGAACGGTGGGCCTAGCAATTTACCTATCTCTGCTTGTGTACGTATCAACCCGCCATGAAGGAGAATATGTGCTGGTATATTAGAAGGGGAACCTGCAATCAAAGGTGTTTGGATAGTCTGGGATTTTAAGAAAGGGAGTTATTTAATAGAGGGGTGAGGGGGGATATCTGCGTAGATATCAGGCTATCTCTAGTCAATAGTTTATCCCATGTGCGAATAGTGGTTGCTATGAAATAGTCATTCCAAATCTCTAAGGGTCTCAACTTTGGTGGAGTCCAACATTGATCACCTAGGTTAATTCCACCTGCCAGGTAGGTTTCCATTTGCACCCAGGGTTTTTCAGAAGGAGAATGTTTCCAGGCTACAATGCGTGCTAGGTGTGTCGCTCTATAATAGTTTATCAAGTTAGGTGCTCCCAGTCCACCATCTTCTCTATCTAGGAATAGTGTTTCTCTGGCCACTCTAGATCTTTTGTGCGACCAGATAAACTGGTCAAATTTTTTTTGCTGTCGTGTAAGAAATTGTGTAGGGCTGTATATTGGGAGTACTTGAAAGAGGTATAAAAATTTAGGGATAATACTCATTTTTATTGCATTTATACGTCCCATCCAAGAAAGCCGACCCTGTTTGTGCCAGGATTCCAACAATTTATTGGTTTCGTCTTGCAAAGGGGTATAATTAAGGGAGAATAGTTCTGTTTGTGTTGCTGATATGTCGATGCCTAGATACCTTATTTTCTTGGGTATCTGGAAAGAAGTGTATGTTGTGATAAAGTGTGTTTCTTCATCATTGAGATACAGTGATAGGATCATTGACTTGTTCATATTGACTGAGAAATTAGAAACCGATCCATACTCCTCCAGTTCTCCTAGTAGTGCCGGGACTGAGGTGAGGGGTGAGCGCAGGGTAAATATAACATCATCTGCGTATAGGAGACATTTCTGCAATAGATCACCAAAGGGGACGCCCTGTATATTATGATTACACCGTATTCTGGAGGCAAACGCCTCTACAGCCAAGGCAAATAGTAGGGGCGAAAGAGGGCATCCCTGCAGTGTGCCATTATTTATGGGGATTTCCTGGGAGAATGTGCCGTTGATCATGACAAAAGCTGTTGGGTTACTATAGAGGGCTTGTATGTGTGATATCATTGTGCATGAAAACCCAAACTTTGACAGGATGGACCACAGAAAATCCCAGTCCACCCTGTCAAAGGCCTTCTCTGCATCTATAGAGAGAAGTATCAAGGGTGTCTTGGAGGCAGAAGTGCTTGAGAGGGTATGCAGGACTCTAATGGTATTCTCCTTAGCTTCCCTTCCAGGGATGAAACCGACCTGGTCGGGGTGCACCAGAAAGGGAAGGAATTTGCTAATTCTCGTGGCTAACAATTTGGCATATAGTTTGATATCAATATTTATTAACGATATGGGGCGGTAATTAGTTACTTTCTCTGGTGGCTTGCCCGGTTTGGGTATCACTGAGATTGTGGCTTCTAGTAATGTTGTCGGAAGTTGATTAATCTGGTCGATAGAGGTGTACATCTCTAGCAAATGGGGGCTAAGAAGGGGTTTGAAAAGGTGATAAAATTTAGGTGTGAATCTGTCTGGGCTGGGTGCTTTTCCTTGTGGCAAGTCTTTAATGGCTAGTAATAACTCCTGTAAAGTAAACTGTTTGTCTAGATTTTCTATATCAGTATCAGAAAGCCTAGGGAGCTGGGTCTGATCAAGATACAAATTTATTCGCTGCTGTTTATCTTCTGGACTTAGGGAGGGAATGTTATATAGGGAGGTGTAGTACTGCGCAAACTGATTAGCGATTCAGTGTTATCAGAATGGGCTACGCCCGAGGAATCTATAATCTTAGTGATATGTGTTTTATATCGCTTTTTACGTAAGGATCTCGCCAGTAAGCGCCCGGCCTTATTGTTTTCAATGAAAAACTTGGACTCGGATGTGATAGCTCTCATATGTGCATTTTGTATTAAGTAGTGGTTTAAAGCTTCCCTGGCTAGTTGTGATCTCGCTAGTAATGATTGTGACTGGGGGTTTCTTTTCAGCTCTTTTTCAGTTATTAAACTCTGAGGTCAGAGAAGCAAATTGAGCAGCACGCTGTTTGCGTTGCCTATGCGTGTGACCCATAATCACCCCCCTTATGAAACACTTATATGCCTCCCAGTTAGTTATTGCAGATGTGTCTAGGTGATTGTTGAAAGAGAAATACTCTGTGGTTTTCTCTGCTACATCGGTGACTATTAAGGGATCTAAGAAAATCTGATCATTTAGTTTCCAACGTTGTTGGAAGCCTGGCTTAGAGGTCCAAATAAAGGTGGAACAGACCATGCTATGGTCAGACCATGTAGTATGGTATAGTCTAGAGTCAACAAGGGAGGGAAGCATACTTTGTTCACAGAAGATATAATCGATACGTGTGTAAGTGTGTTGTGGGTTTGAAAAAAAGGAGAAATCTTTAGTGGATGGGTGGGTAGTTCTCCAAGAGTCAAAGAAGGGAATAGAGCATATTGCTCGCCAGTTGGCTTTTATCTGAGTGTTCCTGATATATGACCTGCCTGAGGACGTGTCTAATGCGGGATTAATAGGGAAGTTTAAGTCGCCCCCTAAGAAGATGGGTCCCTTTGAAATATCAAGTATCTGGTTTATCACCCTATGGAAGAAGGAGGTTTAGGGCAGTTCGGGGCATAAATGTTGGCTAGAGTTATGGGTCTACCAAAGTATAGCCCCACTAAAACAAGAAAACGACCCTCTTTATCAAGATATTTGGTAAGTAGTTCAAAAGACGTACCTTTTCTAAAAGATATACAAACCCCATTATGTCTAGTCGGGCCTGAGCACAAAAAATGCTGGTCATAATGGAGTTTCGAAAGGGTGGGTTCATTCGATTTTTTAAAGTGCGTCTCTTGTATCATGATAATGTCCACTCTTTTTTTATAGAAATCGTGGAAGGCTATTGAGCGCTTTTGTGGTGAGAGAAAACCTTTAACATTTTGCGTAGCTAGCTTAAACTGACTAGATTGTTTTGGTATTGACATGTGTATGTTGTCGGGGACTGATAAAGAAAGGGAAACCAAGATGTACTGGTCACGTGTGTCGTGTGTATGGGGGTTTTGGTGTCAGAAAGTACAAATATATAAAACCAAAATATATAACTCTAAAACAAAGGAACAGAACAATTTGTAATAACTGTGTCCAAGGATATACTGAAGTGATACAGTAGGAAGAGGGAGAGGGGGGGAGAAGGAAGGGGAACAGGGAAAGGAAGGATGGGGGAGGGGGGAAGAGGGGAGAGTAAGATTGGTGTAGGGTGAAAGTGGAACGATATCTGTAGTCCTCTGCCAGCGGGGGCAGAGGGTGCGAGGGAAGAGAGGTAGGGGGAACAGACAGCTAGTGAGAAGCTGAGAAAGAGAGGGAAATGGGGGAAGGTACGGCCCGGTGGAGCCGCCCCAACAGACCTGGTATTATCAAGTGCATTTTTGAGACCAAAGACAATAAGAAGAAAAAACAAACATAATTTGAACAGTGAAACATCTAACCTTATGCATGACATACAAACAATAAAACAATAGAACATTAAGCATTGTATTTCAAACCATTGTGACATGAGAATAAGCCAACATTTATAAGCTTTTGTGGGAAACAACTTGATTTTTGCAAGCCAAAAGTCTCAATAAGTTCAAACAGCATAAGCGCGCTCAGAAATAGGATCTGTGGTGCGAGATTATACATAGTCAGTTTTGTTAAAAGTCAAAGTGAGATAGAACAAGGTATCACCTTGTAGGGTGTGTATACAGCCATATACTCACAAACTCTTGGGTATCGGGTCATGTAGTGACAGCCACAGCAGAGTCCATCTGAGCTGCAATAGCTGTGCAAATCTTCTTACGCTGTTGTTTACCTATGATTTCAGACCAAAGTCTCCGCTGTGGCCTTGGAAAAGGAGTTGAAGCTTTGGAGGGTCCAGGGGCTGCAGCCTCAGGAGCCGGTATATCCAAAAGTTGGCAGAAATCATTAATATCCTCTGTAGAGGTGCATTCAAATCTTTTGCCATTTTTGATTATTTGTAGTGATACTGGGAATCCCCACCTATAAGGGATTTTTAGGGAGCGCAGATGGGCAGTGAAGAGTGCAAATTCTTTTCTCAATAAAAGTGTTCTGGTCGATAAATCTTGAAAAATTTGAATTTTCGCGCCTTGAAAGGAAAATGTAGGTTGTGATCTTGCCATTTGAAATATCTTTTCTCTATCCCTGTAGCTCGAAAAGCACACTATTATATCCCTTGGGGGCTGATTATCATTTGGTTTAGGCCTAAGAGACCTGTGTGCTCTCTCAATAGGTATAACATCAATCACTCTCTGGTTAGAGATGGCTAGAGACTGTAGGAGATTTTGTAGGTGTTCAGATATATCTTCATTTTTCACAGATTCAGGGATTCCTCGAATCCGAAGATTATTTCTCCTTGTTCTATTTTCAATATCGTCTATTTTATTCTCTAGGTCCAAAATCTGCTGCTGCTGACTGTCTATAGTGCGTGACATCTCAGAAACATCTCTAGTGATCTCTTCAGTGTGATCCTCAAGGGATTCAACTCTACACCCTAGATCGTTTATATCCTTCTTTAGTGCAGCACATTCTGATTTAATACAGGATTTAACCTGGTTAATGAGGGCCTCCATAACTTTTAGTGTGACTGGGCCATCTTCACTATGGTGCTGAGTGTGAGGGGGGGATGCTGCTGATTGAACTGTGTGTCCAGATTGTCAGATAAATCCTCTTCCTCACTGCAAGCTTGAGATATCTCAGGTTTTTTCTTTTTGTGATCTGAGCTTTTAAAGAAAGTATTCACTGTTCCAGAAACCAGAGTGGTCTTTAGTGTCTTATCATTCTTGGTGTTTCTGCGTACCGCCATGCTGACAAAACAGGTACAGGCTTTTGCTCTTTTATAATAAAATTGAACTTTCCTGGTGTATAATGTTGCAAGTCTATCTCTGAGATGTCACTGGGATTGAGGTATATCTGTCTTTATGACATTAAGTCAAAACATAGGCTTTACGGGATATCTTGTATACAACACCTCTTGCCCCTGGAGTGCATTAAATTATCTCTGTGTTAGAAGCTGGGGGCGTTTTTTGGGCCTTCAAGAACTTTTAGAGCATTTTGGTATTTGGTATTATGCTGTTAATCACTCGTTTTTGCTCTCCATTATCCCAACGTGGCGCTGCTTACCCTGTTACCATGATAATCCTGCAGTTCTCTGAGGAAAGGCTTCTTCCAGCGTTCGTCACCAGAACGTGTGAGCAGGCTTCAGATGCGGCCTCCTTTACAGGTCGGGAGCCCAAACAGCTTTTCTGCCATAATCACGGCTCAGAAAATCAATTCGGAGGTCCCCGTGTGCTTTACCCTCATGCCACGGTAGAAATCAGATCTCTCCTGGCTGTATATACTCATCTGTGAGGAAGCTCCACCGCCGCCGTTTCAGGAGCTCTAACAAAGTGCGGCCATTCAGCACGCCCGCACGCTCCGCCCCCCTATCTCGAAATTTTTAAGATTATTTGGCCCTAGAATGTTTAGGCTGTCTGTGTTGTCTAGATGTGTAAAACCAAAAACAAAACCCCAGCAGGATATACAGTCTATTTTGGATGTTATTTACTGGTAGAATCTTGTTTAATATCGAGAATTGTTTAACTGTGCCTTTTTTCTCCTTTTGTTATATGTAACATGTGATTATGGGCCCGGTGCGGCGCAAGATTGGTGATGTGATTTATGTATTTTACTGTATCCACTGCTGGTTATAAATAATGATATAAAAAAAAAAAACCTGATCCAAGGGCAGTGTCATCCAGAGGAGTTATTTTAAGACTGTTTTTTTCTGAAGAAGAGGCAACCCTGCGTGAATCATGAAACAGTGATCCAGAAAATTTCCAGCTGCCCCTTAATCAATAAAGGCTTGAGCATGGACAGAATTCTGAAGAAAGGTAAGGGTAACAGGTACCAGGATCCAAAAAGAGTGAGGGGAATTAGTAGTGGCCACGCTTATAGGTAGCCAACTTTTATCCTCTAAGCGTTGGTTTTTCCCAGCAGTATATCACAGTTCTTGAGTTGGTGTGAATTAGAGCCACAATAAAAACACATTCTCAATCTCCTTCTGCTCTGTCTTTCAGATTCAGAGGGCTTAAGGGAAGCGAGATCCATGGGTTCCTCTTCAGCGGTAACTGGTGATGCTGAATGAGTAGAGGATAGTCTAGAGACTGGACAAGTAGGAGGACGAGAAGGAAGGATTCTGCGTGTTATCTCTCTCTGAGCTTGTCTCTCCTGAAAGCAAGAATGCAGACTGATACAAAAAGTGCTATGAATTCATCCAAGGAAGATGGAACATCACAATAAGTGAGCTTGTCCGTTATACGCTAATGCAGGCCTCTCCTGAAGGCCGCTTTGAGAGCACTACCATCCCAACTGGTCTTATGTGCCAAGGTGCAAAACTCAATGGTGTATTGTGCCACAGATCTATTGCTCTGGCGGAGGTCCAAGAGAGAGTAGTCTGCAGCAGAAATGCGGCCAGATGTACCAAATACAGAAGATAATTCAGAAATGAATGCATCAGCATCGTTCGGGAGTTGAGTGCTCTGTTCCAAAAGGGGAGAGACCCAGGCTTGTCTTTCAATAAAGAAATTATAAAAGTGACCTTTGACTGATGAGACTGGAAGGTGTGAGAATCATTGCGGAAGTGTAGCCTGCACTGGTTGAGAAAACCCCTACAGTCGATAGTACCATCATACTTGTCAGGCAACGGCATCCGGGGTATACTTCCAGAAACAGGGGGGTAGTTGCAGCACTAGGAGCAGGGGCTGGCTGTGTAACAACAGGAGTAGCTTTTTTTTCTACAACCAGTGAGGAGAGCATAGAAGGAATAGCCTCAAGTTTAGAATCCACATTCTGCAAGTGTATGGCGTGGGTTCACAGGGTCTGTCCCTGAAGAGAGACTGCTCTTACTACCTCATTTGGTCCAATATAATGTAATGCTCATGGGATATTTCCCTAACAGACCAAACTTGGCAAGTAGTCATCTTATCCCAGCGTCAAATGGAAGGATAAGCAAATATTCCAGAACAAAGTGAGTTTAAGAAATGAGGTAAGCAGTACTCACGGTAGACAGGGTAGTCCTTCACGGCAATAAGATTAAGGCAGAGAATGGTCAGAGACAGGCAGAGTTCGGCTACGGAAAGGCAATCCAGCAATATAGCAGTTCAGGGGTAAACCAATAGAATGGTCAGGAACAGACAGAGGTCAGCAACAAAAAGGTAATCCAGCAGTTTAGCAGTTCAGGGGTAAACCAATAGAATGGTCAGACAGGCAGAGTTCAGTAATGATAAGGCAATCAAGCAATTCAAGGGTTAAACAGGAAAAGTGGTCAGACAGGCAGAGTTCAACAATGATAAGGCAATCCAGCAATTCAAGGGTTAAACAGGCAGAGTAGTCAGACACAAATTCACAAAGAAGTAGCGCACAAACAGCAAAGGATAAAGTAAAACGCCCAGTTTAATAGAAACAGTTTTAAAACATCAGGGGTCAGCACATACTAAAAAATCCATGACAGATGAGCAAACAGGAGCACACCGCAGACGCGTTTCATGCTGTAATGCACTTGTTCACTGCTTACCTGTGCTCCTGCTGGCACACCTTTTTAACGTAACCACTAGTGATTTTGCGAATAGTTCGCCGGCGAATAGTTCCCGGTGAACATAGCATGTTCGCGTTCGCCGTGGCGGGTGAACATATGCGATGTTCGATCCGCCCCCTATTCGTCATTATTGAGTAAAACTTTGACCCTGTACCTCACAGTCAGCAGACACATTCCAGCCAATCAGCAGCAGACCCTCCCTCCCATATCCTCCTACCTCCTGGACAGCATCCATTTTAGATTAATTTGGAAGCTGCATTCTTAGTGAGAGGAGGGACAGTGTAGCTGCTGCTGATTTAATAGGGAAATCGATAGCTAGGCTAGTGTATTCAGTGTCCACTACAGTCCTGAAGGACTCATCTGATCTCTGCTGTAAGGACAGCACCCCAAAAAGCCCTTTTTAGGGCTAGAACATCAGTCTGCTTTTTTTTTCCCTGTGTAATCTAATTGCAGTTGCCTGCCTGCCAGCGTGTGTGTCAAGCTCACAGCGTATACTGTGCCCACTTGCCCAGTGCCACCACTCATATCTGGTGTAAAAGTAGTGTACATTTAAAAAAACCAACACTAGCAGTCAGTTTCCTCCAGTGTCACACCAGTGCAACTCATATCTGGTGTAACAGTAGTGTACATTAACCCCTTTATGACCACAGCACTTTTCCATTTTCTGTCCGTTTGGGACCAGGGCTATTTTTACATTTCTGCGGTGTTTGTGTTTAACTGTAATTTTCCTCTTACTTGTTTACTGTACCCACATATATATTATATACCGTTTTTCTCGCCATTAAATGGACTTTCTAAAGATACCATTATTTTCATCATATCCTATAATTTACTATAAAAAAAATGATAAAATATGAGGAAAAAATGGAAAAAACATAATTTATGTAAGAACTTACCTGATAAATTCATTTCTTTCATATTAGCAAGAGTCCATGAGCTAGTGACATATGGGATATACATTCCTACCAGGAGGGGCAAAGTTTCCCAAACCTCAAAATGCCTATAAATACACCCCTCACCACACCCACAAATCAGTTTAATGAATAGCCAAGAAGTGGGGTGATAAGAAAAAAGTGCAAAAGCATAAAAAATAAGGAATTGGAATAATTGTGCTTTATACAAAAAAATCATAACCACCTCAAAAAGGGTGGGCCTCATGGACTCTTGCTAATATGAAAGAAATGAATTTATCAGGTAAGTTCTTACATAAATTATGTTTTCTTTCATGTAATTAGCAAGAGTCCATGAGCTAGTGACATATGGGATAATCAATACCCAAGATGTGGATCTTCCACGCAAGAGTCACTAGAGAGGGAGGGATAAAATAAAGACAGCCAATTCTGCTGAAAAATAATCCACACCCCAAAACAAAGTTTAAATCATATAATGAAAAAAACTGAAATTATAAACAGAAGAATCAAACTGAAACAGCTGCCTGAATACTTTTCTACCAAAGACTGCTTCAGAAGAAGAAAACACATCAAAATGATAGAATTTAGTAAAAGTATGCAAAGAAGACCAAGTTGCTGCTTTGCAAATCTGATCAACCGAAGCTTCATTCTTAAATGCCCAGGAAGTAGAGACTGACCTAGTCGAATGAGCTGTAATCCTTTGAGGCGGAGTTCTACCCGACTCAACATAAGCATGATGAATCAAAGACTTTAACCAAGATGACAAAGAAATGGCAGAAGCCTTCTGACCTTTCCTAGAACCAGAAAAGATAATAAATAGACTAGAAGTCTTTCGGAAATCTTTAGTAGCTTCAACATAATATTTCAAAGCTCTAACTACATCCAAAGAATGCAACAATCTTTCCTTAGAGTTCTTAGGATTAGGACACAATGAAGAAACCACAATTTATCTACTAATGTTGTTAGAATTCACAACCTTAGGTAAAAATTTAAATGAAGTTCGCAACACCGCCTTATCCTGATGAAAAATCAGAAAAGGAGACTCACAAGAAAGAGCAGATAATTCAGAAACTCTTCTAGCAGAAGAGATGGCCAAAAGAAACAAAACTTTCCAAGAAAGTAATTTAATATCCAGCGAATGCATAGGTTCAAACGGAGGAGCTTGAAGAGCCCCCAGAACCAAATTCAAACTCCAAGGAGGAGAAATTGACTTAATGACAGGTTTTATACGAACCAAAGCCTGAACAAAACAATGAATATCAGGAAGATTAGCAATCTTTCTGTGAAAAAGAACAGAAAGAGCAAATATTTGTCCTTTCAAGGAACTTGCAGACAAACCTTTATCCAAACCATCCTGAAGAAACTGCAAAATTCTAGGAATTCTAAAAGAATGCCAAGAAAAATGATGAGAAGAACACCAAGAAATGTAAGCCTTCCAGACTCGATAATATATCTTCCTAGATACAGATTTACGAGCCTGTAACAAAGTATTAATTACGGAGTCAGAGAAACCTCTATGACTGAGAATCAAGCGTTCAATCTCCATACCTTCAAATTTAAGGATTTGAGATCCTGATGGAAAAAAGGACCTTGCGATAGAAGGTCTTGTCTTAACGGAAGAGTCCAAGGTTGGCAAGTAGCCATCCGGACAAGATCTGCATACCAAAACCTGTGAGGCCATGCTGGAGCCACCAGCAGAACAAACGAATGCTCCTTTAGAATCTTGGAAATCACTCTTGGAAGAAGAACTAGAGGCGGAAAGATATAGGCAGGATGATGCTTCCAAGGAAGTGACAATGCATCCACTGCTTCCGCCTGAGGATCCCTGGATCTGGACAGATACCTGGGAAGCTTCATGTTTAGATGAGAAGCCATCAGATCTATTTCTGGAAGTCCCCACATTTGGACAATCTGACGAAATACCTCTGGGTGAAGAGACCATTCGCCCGGATGTAATGTTTGGCGACTGAGATAATCCGCTTCCCAATTGTCTATACCTGGGATATGAACCGCTGAAATTAGACAGGAGCTGGATTCCGCCCATACAAGTATTCGAGATACTTCTTTCATAGCCAGAGGACTGTGAGTCCCTCCTGGATGATTGACATATGCCACGGTTGTGACATTGTCCGTCTGAAAACAAATGAACGACTCTCTCTTCAGAAGAGGCCACGACTGAAGAGCTCTGAAAATCGCACGGAGTTCCAAAATGTTGATTGGTAATCTCACCTCCTGAGATTCCCAAACCCCTTGTGCTGTCAGAGACCCCCATACAGCTCCCCAACCTGTCAGACTTGCATCTGTTTAAATCACAGTCCAGGTCGGAAGAACAAAAGAAGCCCCCTGAACTAAACGATGGTGGTCTGTCCACCACGTCAGAGAGTGTCGTACAATCGGTTTTAAAGATATTAATTGTGATATCTTTGTATAATCCCTGCACCACTGGTTCAGCATACAGAGCTGAAGAGGTCGCATGTGAAAATGAGCAAAGGGGATCGCGTCCGATGCAGCAGTCATAAGACCTAGAATTTCCATGCATAAGGCTACCGAAGGGAATGATTGAGACTGAAGGTTTCGACAAGCTGAAACCAATTTCAGACGTCTCTTGTCCGTCAGCGACAGAGTCATGGACACTGAATCTATCTGGACACCTAAAAAGGTTACCCTTGTCTGAGGAATCAACAAACTCTTTGGTAAATTGATCCTCCAACCATGTTCTTGAAGAAACGATTCAAGTCGATTCGTATGAGATTCTGCTAAATGTGAAGACTGAGCAAGTACCAAGATATCGTCCAAATAAGGAAATACCACAATACCCTGTTCTCTGATTACAGATAGAAGGGCACAGAGAACCTTTGTAAAAATCCTTGGAGCTGTTGCTAGGCCAAACGGCAGAGCCACAAACTGGTAATGCTTGTCTAGAAAAGAGAATCTCAGAAACTGATAGTGATCTGGATGAATCGGAATATGCAGATATGCATCTTGTAAATCTATTGTGGACATATAATGCCCTTGCTGAACAAAAGGCGAAATAGTCCTTATAGTTACCATTTTGAATGTTGGTATCCTTACATAACGATTCAATATTTTTAAATCCAGAACTGGTCTGAAGGAATTCTCCTTCTTTGGTACAATGAAGAGATTTGAGTAAAACCCCAGCCCCTGTTCCATAACTGGAACTGGCACAATTACTCCAGCCAACTCTAGATCTGAAACACATTTCAGAAATGCTTGAGCCTTCACTGCATTTATTGAGACACGGGAAAGAAAAAATCTTCTTGCAGGAGGCCTTATCTTGAAGCCTATTCTGTACCCTTGTGAAACAATATTCTGAATCC
This sequence comes from Bombina bombina, assembly GCF_027579735.1. NCBI lineage: Eukaryota > Metazoa > Chordata > Amphibia > Anura > Bombinatoridae > Bombina > Bombina bombina. The sequence continues at coordinate 539,787,206 of NC_069502.1, read as the reverse complement.
AAAGATTGTGAATCGAATTGATCCAAATTTCTTTGAAAAATCGTAATCTGCCCCCTACCAGCTGGGCTGGAATGAGGGCCGCACCTTCATGTGGACTTGGGAGCTGACTTTGGCTTTCTAAAAGGCTTGAATTTATTCCAGACTGGAGATGGTTTCCAAACTGATACCGCTCCTGTAGGGGAAGGGTCGGGTTTTTGTTCCTTATTGTGACGAAAGGAACGAAAACGATTAGCAGACCTAAATTTACCTTTAGATTTTTATCCTGTGGTAAAAAAGTTCCTTTCCCCCCAGTAACAGTTGAAATAATAGAATCCAACTGTGAACCAAACAATTTATTACCCTGGAAGGAAAGGGAAAGCAAAGTTGACTTAGAAGACATATCAGCATTCCAAGTTTTAAGCCATAAAGCTCTTCTAGCTAAAATAGCTAAAGACATATACCTGACATCAACCCTAATGATATCAAAGATGGCATCACAAAGAAAGTTATTAGCATGTTGAAGAAGATTAACAATGCTATGAGTATTATGATCTGTTACTTGTTGTGCTAAAGCTTCCAACCAGAAAGTTGAGGCTGCAGCAAAATCCGACAAAGATATAGCAGGTCTAAGAAGATTACCTGAACATAAGTAAGCTTTTCTTAGAAAGGATTCAATTTTCCTATCTAAAGGATTCTTAAAGGAAGTACTATCTGCCGTAGGAATAGTAGTACGTTTAGCAAGAGTAGAGATAGCCCCATCAACCTTAGGGATTTTGTCCCAAAACTCTAATCTATCAGATGGCACAGGATATAATTGCTTAAAGCATTTAGAAGGAGTAAATGAATTACCCAAATTATTCCATTCCCTGGAAATTACTTCAGAAATAGCATCAGGGACGGGAAAAACCTCCGGAATAACTACAGGAGGTTTAAAAACCGTTTTCAAACGTTTAGATTTAGTATCAAGAGGACCAGATTCCTTTATTTCTAATGCAATTAAGACTTCTTTAAGTAAAGAACAAATAAATTCCATTTTGAATAAATATGAAGATTTATCAGTATCAACCTCTGAAACAGAATCCTCCGAACCAGAAAAATCATTATCAGAAACAGAATCAGAATGATGATGTTCATTTAAAAACTCATCTGAAAAATGAGAAGTTTTAAAAGACCTTTTACATTTACTGGAAGGAGGAATAACAGACATAGCCTTCTTAATAGATTTAGAAACAAAATCTCTTATGTTAACAGGAACACCCTGAATATTAGATGTTGATGGAACAGCAACAGGTAATGGAACATTACTAAAGGAAATATTATCTGCATTAACAAGTTTGTCATGACATTCATTACAAACAACGGCCGGAGGAACAGTTACCACAAGTTTACAACAAATACACTTAACTTTGGTAGATCCAGCATCAGGCAGCAATTTTCCAGAAGTATCTTCTGATTCAGGGTCAATCTGAGACATCTTGCAATATGTAAAAGTAAAAACAACATATAAAGCAAAATTGATCAAATTCCTTAAATGACAGTTTCAGGAATGGGAAAAATGCCAATGAACAAGCTTCTAGCAACCAGAAGCAAATAAGCAATGAGACTTAAATAATGTGGAGACAATAAAAGACGCCCACATTATTTGGCGCCTAAATGCTTTAAGCGCCAAAAATGACGCCACATCCGGTGACGCCGATATTTTTGGCGCAAAAAACGTAAAAAAAATGATGCAACTTCCGGCGACAAGTATGACGCCGGAAATGACTAAGAAAATTTTTGCGCCAAAAAAGTCTGCGCCAAAAATGACGCAATAAATAGAAGCATTTTCAGCCCCCGCGAGCCTAACAGCCCACAGGAAAAAAGTCAAATTTTAAGGTAAGAAAAATTGATTATTCATATGCATTATCCCAAATAATGAAACTGACTGTCTGAAATAAGGAATGTTGAACATCCTGAATCAAGGCAAATAAATGTTTAAACACATATATTTAGAACTTTATATAAAAGTGCCCAACCATAGCTTAGAGTGTCACAAAAATAAGACTTACTTACCCCAGGACACTCATCTACATGTTTGTAGAAAGCCAAACCAGTACTGAAACGAGAATCAGTAGAGGTAATGGTATATATAAGAGTATATCGTCGATCTGAAAAGGGAGGTAAGAGATGAATCTCTACGACCGATAACAGAGAACCTATGAAATAGACCCCGTAGAAGGAGATCATTGAATTCAAATAGGTAATACTCTCTTCACATCCCTCTGACATTCACTGCACACTGAGAGGAAAACCGGGCTCCAGCCTGCTGCGAAGCGCATATCAACGAAGAATCTAGCACAAACTTACTTCACCACCTCCATGGGAGGCAAAGTTTGTAAAACTGATTTGTGGGTGTGGTGAGGGGTGTATTTATAGGCATTTTGAGGTTTGGGAAACTTTGCCCCTCCTGGTAGGAATGTATATCCCATACGTCACTAGCTCATGGACTCTTGCTAATTACATGAAAGAAAACACACTTTTTCTAACTTTGACCCCCAAAATCTGTTACTCATCTACAACCACCAAAAAACACCCAGGCTAAATAGTTTCTAAATTTTGTCCTGAGTTTAGAAATACCCAATGTTTACATGTTCTTTGCTTTTTTTGCAAGTTATAGGTCCATAAATACAAGTAGCACTTTGCTATTTCCATTTTTTTTCTTCAAAATTAGCACTAGTTACATTGGAACATTGATATCTGTCAGGAATCCCTGAATAGCCATTGACATGTGTATATTTTTTTTTAGAAGACATCCCAAAGTATTGATCTAGGCCCATTTTGGTATATTTCATGCCACCATTTCACCACCAAATGCGATCAAATAAAAAAAATTGTTCACTTTTTTCACCAATTTTTTCACAAACTTTAGGTTTCTCACTGAAATTATTTACAAATAGCTTGTGCAATTATGGCATAAATGGTTGTACATTTTTCTCTGGGATCCCCTTTGTTCAGAAATAGCAGACATATATGGCTTTGACGTTGCTTTTTGATAATTAGAAGGCCGCTAAATGCCACTGCGCACCACACGTGTATTATGTCCAGTAGTGAAGGGGTTAATTAGGGAGCATGTAGGGAGCTTTTTGGGGTAATTTTAGCTTTAGTGTAGTGTAGTAGACAACCCAAAGTAATGATCTAGGCCCATCTTGGTATATTTCATGCCACCATTTCACTGCCAAATGCGATCAAATAAAAAAAAATGTTACATTTTTCCAAATTTTAGGTTTCTCACTGAAATCATTTACAAACATTTTGTGCAATTATGAACCGGAGCAGCGTGACAGTATGTAGCTCTGGTGTAATCTAGTTTCTTCTACTTATAGCCTACGGGCTATGTGAGTGCTCAGTACTTACCTGAAAAGCACCCACTCCACTCTGCTTACCAGTTGTAGAAAAGAGCCCATCTAGTGCTGTGCAAGCAACAGCAGAGGATTTTATAGAGAGGATGACGATAACAACTCAACAGGAGGAGGCTAAGGGACAGGTCCTTGTGACACCTGTGTCATGCTTGTGACTAAAATCCTATAGGGAAATATTGTATCCCTACCCAGAACTTCATACACACTCTATGCAAAGGTTGCTGTCTGAGGTGGGGTAACGGGTCTCACATAGGTCTTAGAACCCCTTTTAACGTAGAATTCAGAACACCTCAATTCTTCACCTACTCCTGTGGGGGCAAAGATAAAAACTGATACTTTTTTGGGGGGTAAAAATAATGGATCTGTGGTCAAGGGTGGTAAAGAGTGCTGAGCCACAACAGTTTAGGCCTATGAGTCAGCCGCAGGTTTTTGCGAAAGGGGGTAGGGGGGAAGCCAAGGATTGCTGGGCGTACAATGGCAAGAGGTGTGATAGAGGGAATTCCTGTAAATATAGGCATGTGTGTAGATATTGCCACGTCACCCTGGTGTGGATTGTAAAAGGGGCAATGTGAATGGGCCCTGGTATTCCTTTTGAGGGCAGGGTAATACCAGCAGTGGAGTGGGATTGGGGGTTGGCCAAAACACCCCTGGAAATAGATAGGTTGTTACAGGAATTGCAGGCATATGAGAACATAGAGGATAGAACATTTCTAGAGCATGGTTTGTCTGAGGGTTTTGTGGTACCAGTTAAATTTGAGGTGAGAGGGGCAGGTAAGGCGAGAAATTTAGTCAGCCGTAGAGTTCCCAGAGGTTCTGCAAGAGAAATTGGACAAGGATGTAAAATTAGGGAGGATGGCAGGCCCATTTAAAGAAAAAAATGATTGAGGATTTAGTGGTGTCTCCCTTAGGCGTAGTCCCAAAGAAGGAATAGGGCAAGTACAGGATGATCCAACACCTATCTTACCCTAGGGGAGGGTCAGTAAATGACGCAATAGCCAAAAATGATTCCTGGGTTGAATACCAGTCTTTTGACAGGGCTGTGCAGATGGTGCGTGCCTTGGGTAAGGGAGCTTTGTTATCAAAAATTGACATAGGGGCCTATCTATCAAGCTCCGAATGGCTCGCAAGAAACAGCAGTTATGAAGCAGCGGTCACAAAGACCGCTGCTCCATAACCTGTCCACCTGCTCTGAGCAGGCGGACAGACATCGCTGGAAATTGACACCTCCCTGCTGGTGGCCCATTGACCGCGAGTATGCAGGGGGCGGCATTGCACCAGCAGCTCTTGTGAGCTGCTGGTGCAATGCTGAATACGGCAAGTGTATTGCTCGCCGTATTCAGCGAGGTCTGGCGGACCTGATCCGCACTGTCGGATCAGGTCCGCCAGACTTTTTTAAATAGGGGCCAATTAATCAGCATTTCGGTTGTTGCCCCATAATCCAGAGAGTTTTAAGTTAATGGGTTACAAGTTCATTGGCAACTTTTATGTTGATACAAGTTTACCCATGGGGTGTTCAATTTTGTGTGCAGTGTTTGAAAAATGTAGCTCTTTTTTGCATTGGTTAAGCATTAAGAAGTCTGGTATGGACAATGTTGTTCACTATTTAGATGATTTTTTGTTGATGGGATTAGCTGGATCTAACGATTGTGAAAAGTTAATGGTGAATTTGTTGGGAATGTTGGAATTCTTAGGGGTACCGGTAGCTAAGGAGAAGACGGAGGGGCCTTGTACCAGGCTAGCCTTTTTAGGTATAGTCATAGACTCCATGAAGGGCCAATGTGAGTTACCAGTGGAGAAGTAGAAAAATGCCAGAGAGCTGATAAGGGAAATTGTAGGGCCGAGAAAAATATCACTCAGGGAAATGCAGAAAGTGCAGGAATTTTGAACTTTGCGTGTAAGGTTATACCAGTGGGCAGAGTATTTAAGAGAAGATTGGAGTTGAGTACCTGTGGAATAAAGAAGCCAGAACATAAAATCAGAATAACCAAAGAACTGAGGGAAGAGCTCAAAGTTTGGGATTCATTCTTGATCCAGTTTAATGGGGTGAGGATTTGGGAGAAAGAAACTTTAACGGAGGAACTAGAATTGTTTACGGATACTGCAGATGGCTGTGGTTTTGGAGCATTTATGCAGGGGGACTAGTGCGCAGGCGAGTGACCTGGGGAATGGAAAGAGAATGGTTGGGTAAAAAATCTAGTATTGCTTGAATTATTTCCCATAGTGGTGGCAGTGACTTTATGGGGTAGTAGACTAGCAGATAAAATAATTATTTTTTGGTCAGATAACAAAGGAGTAGTTGATTCCCTGAATTTCTTGACAGCAAAATCATTGCTAGTAATAAGATACCTTTGTTATTTGGTTTTACAATGTTTAAAACACAACATTCAATTTAAAGCTAGGCATATACCAGGCGTGAGGAACGTCATTGAAGATGCGTTATCAAATTTTAAATGGGATGTTTTTAGAAAACTAGCACCAATGGCAAACCAGTAGGTGAGATCTGCCCTATGTTTCTTTGGCAGATTTGGAACGCATAGCAGGCATTGATGCGCTGGTCAGAAAACCCGTGGCCCATGGTACCTGGGTAGCCTACGAGAAATATTGGAAGCTATGGCAGCAGTTTAGGGTAGAGGGTGTTGAGGGAGATGAAAATTTATTTTTAAGGTGGCTTTGGAGTTTGAAAGAAAAGGGCAGTTAGGTACAGCAATAGCTGGGATATAATTTTTTCCCCAACTATATGGGATAAAAAAATATAACAAAAAGGTTCATAGTACAGAAAAGAATAAAAGCCTAGGCAGCGGGGAGGAAAAGGCCACAGAATGATAATGGGGCTAAGTACAGTTTGTAGCAATGAAAGTGAAGCAGTTATTTTCAGAGCGGCATTTTCGCTGACATTTCACAGGGCGCTTAGAACAAGTGAGTTAGTAGCCAGCAGTAAAATAAATTGCACGACAGTACTAAAAAGGGACAACTTGAGACTAGGGGAGGAAGCGGTTTTGATTTTGGTAAGACGGTCAAAAACAGATAAGGAAGGTAAGGGGACATGGATATATGCAAAAACAACAGGGGGTTTGGCATGCCCAGTGGCAAGCATTAAGAGATATGTGTTATTATCAAAACAGGAGGGGGACATGTTTCTGAGACATCAGGATGGTAAGCAATGTAACAAGGTATCAATATTGAAGAGTGATGGAAAAGTTATAGGGGGTTAGGATGGAATCAGGGTTACTTCGCACCACATTCATTTAGGATTGGTGCTGCTACTAGCGCTGCGGGAAAAGGGTGCTCACTGGAGCAAATTAAAAATTTAGGTAGGTGGAAATCTGCGGCCCACAAGAGTTATATTAGAATTATAAAATAAAGGGTAAAATTTTGTTTTGTTGAGTGTGAAGATTGTTTAACAGTTCATATTTTTTCTGGTTATTTTTCAGAGAGAGCGTTAAGGGTATGGCCAGTCGGTCACACGTACATTTATATTTGCGAGAGCCGTCTTCAGCCATCGGAAATCATATAGGTTTTACGGCTAGGGAAGCTAGTTTAAGATGGATAGGGAAAAGAGGGATGAAGTGGATGGAATTAGCAAGCACAATTCAGGAGGCTAGATTGAGATGGGGAGTCCCTGACGTTTTAATAATACACCTCAGGGGTAATGATATAGGGGATGGGCCATTTGTGGAAATACAAAAAAAAGTGGTTAATTTTTCCCAATGGTTGAGTTTGGCCTGGCCCAATGTAAAAGTAGTCTGGTCCAATATTATCTCAAGATTTTATTGGAGGGGGTAGAGCAGCAGAGGACAGGCTACAGGTGCAGAAAAAGGTTAAATCAGGCAGCTAGAAAAGCGGTATTGAAGATAGGGGGGTAGTTTTAGAGCATCCATTGATTACAGCAAGGAAGGAGGAGCTCTACAGAATGGACGGGCTACACTTGACCAATCAAGGAAACGACCAGTTCTTGGCGGACATCAGAGTAATCCTAAAAAGTCTGGTAGAGGTAAGAACAAGGGGGAAGTAAGCAAGGTTACGGTTTATACAAGTTGTAGGTGGCAGAAAAGAGGAGCCTCTTTTGTGTGGCAGTGAAATTTGGGGACTGGCACGTAGGTGCGGCAGTGTAGGGTGGGGAGGATCCTGCGGCATACCTCGACCTGCAGTGGTGGTCTTTGGTCAAACTGGTTTTGGGTCCGGCTATGCCACTGGTTCTCCCTGTGCTTCACCGTCATGCTACAGGAGGGTGTTACCTCCCCTGAAACGTGGCCCCCAAGTTCATGTGTTAAATGCTGGCACATTTATTTGAAATATGGAAATTTATGGAAATTTGATTTATGATGATATTGGGTCGCACTAATAATTAATAAAAACCGTGACTTTTCCAAAATGTTAAACGCCAAGAACTGTGTCTGTGTCTTTATTTGGGGAATTTGGGGTGTTATGGTATGAACAAGGTGGTTATGATAAAGGTTGGTTGGGTTTTTATTTTAGAAGGTTTTTTGATATATTCTCTGGATTAAAATTCTAGGGGCTCCAGACCTTACAAAAGAAGACTGAATGAATATGAAGGGAGCAAGTTAAGGGATGGGCTCCCTGAGGGAAGAAAGGGTCATAAAGGGGGAGGGTGAGCATGGGAACCTCTGAAGACAAAAGAGGAGGGTCCCATGAATCAGATAGGGGAAGTGGGTTTTTTCCTAAAGTACAAGGTGTGATAAAGGGGGGGGGGCATAAAGGGCAGGTGAGAGAGGAGCCAGGGATCACCAACCTTTTTTCTTTTCCCTCCCTCCTTCCCTAGAATAGTTAAGAAATTTGGTAAAGAATCCGGAGAGGTCACAAGGAGGCAAGGAGCGACAATGGCATGGTTATGGGCTGGAGGTTGGCTACTTAGTCATATCATGCAAGACCGCCCGTGCGGCCCCATAAGGGTATAGTGCAACTACTGCTGACATTTGCTGATGGTCTTTTGGTCAAAGCTTTTGCTCAGCGAGTATGTGTTTTAAGTAGTTGTTTGTCAGGATTTCAGTTGTGGTATGCTGTGAAATTTGGGGGCTAGCACGTAGGTGCGGCGGTGTAGGGTGGGGAGGATCCAGCGGCATACCTTGACCTGCAGTGGAGGTCTTTGGTCAAACTGGTATTGGGTCCTGCTATACCGCTGGTTCTCCCTGCGCTTTGCCGTCACACCACAGGGGGGGTGTTACCTCCCCTGAAACGTGGCCCCCAAGTTCATGTGTTAAATGCTGGCGCATTTATTTGAAATATGGAAATTTGATTTATGATGATATTGGGTCACTCTAATAATTTTCAATTAATAAAAACCGTAACCGTTCCAAATTTTTAAACCCCAAGAACTGTGTCTGTGTCTTTATTTGTGGAAGTTGCGGTGTTATGGTTTGAACAAGGTTGTTATGATAAAGGTTGGTTGGGTTTTTATTTTAGAAGGTTTTTTGATATATTTCCTGGATTCAAACTCTAGGGGCTCCAGACCTTAATGATTCAGTTACAGGGAACCGTCCCTAAGGAGATGTCTGTTACGGAGGTCTGAAGTGGGCTGAATTATGCAAGCGACTGTTTGGATTTCCACAACTCTGTCCTCACAGTGGCGATCCAGATATTGGGAGATGCATTGCAGTCTGTAAGTACCGATTGTAGATGGTGACTATAGTGATCTAAATATTGTGCATATATGACATAGTAACTTAAAAAATAACAACATGCAGCTTGTTGTATGGGGACTATACATTATTTTGCTTGCAATGCCGACAGTGACATTTAGGACCTGCAGCAGTATTCATATCTTCTACTTCGCACCGGTCAATTGTTTGACCTCTTGGTTTCACATCAGAGAGGCTAGTATTCCTATTAATACATTAGGTAGGTGATGTCCTTTAACTTTTGCTTCTAGCAAGTTGATCCAAATTGTACGCAAGTTGAGATGGTGTAAAAATGCTTCTTAGTTCCATTAAGGTACCTAAATATATGATAATGTTTTGGGGTTTCTTTGTTACCCTAAATGCTGTAGCTTATCATCCACTTGATGTATAGATTCAATGCAAATTTCTTTCCCTGTATTCTCTGTTATTCTCATACTATACCCACCTATCATATCTGGCTAAATTAACCCTTAATTAGTACCAGTGCTACATGATTTCTGTCTTTATGATAAAGATGGTATAGCTATTTTTTTTTTGTTCTTTTGTATTATGCTGACCAATGCCTTTGAGAGCTAGAATGAGTACCTTATTCTGCTGCTAACAGGCAAATAGCATTGCCTATTATTTTTGTGATAAATGGATATTCACATTTTTTAAATTACTGACTAACCCCAGCTTTTAACTGCCAATCCACTTTATTTATCTTTACAAGCAATGTAGATTGTTTTGGGTAAGACAGTTTTCTGTGTGGGTACGAGGAGGGCATTGTTTCAAAGTGTGCAAGATTTTCAACTTCATATCAAAACTATCCCATTTTGTATCTGTCTGCATGTATGTTTGTATCTATCCCTAAATCTATGCGTGTGTGCATCCTTGTATGTGTGTGTGCCTGTTTCTAGCCCTGCCTGCATGTGTGTCTCTGCCTAGCTCTGCATGTATGTGTGAATGTTTCTAGCCCTGCCTGCATGTGTGTTGCTGCCTAGCTCTGCATGTATGTGTGTGTGCCTGTTTCTAGCCCTGTCTGCATGTGTTTCTCTGTCTAGCTCTGCATGTATGTGTGTGCGACTGTTTCTAGCCCTGCCTGCATGTGTGATGCTGCCTAGCTCTGCATGTATGTGTGTGCGCCTGTTTCTAGCCCTGCCTGCATGTGTGTCTCTGCATGTATATGTGTGCGCCTGTTTCTAGCCCTGCCTGCATGTGTTTCTCTGTCTAGCTCTGCATGTATGTGTGTGCGCCTGTTTCTAGCCCTGCCTGCATGTGTGTCTCTGCATGTATGTGTGTGTGCCTGTTTCTAGCCCTGCCTGCATGTGTGTCTCTGCCTAGCTCTGCATGTATGTGTGCGCCTGTTTCTAGCCCTGCCTGCATGTGTGCCTCTGCCTAACTCTGCATGTATGTGTGTGTGCCTGTTTCTAGCCCTGCCTGCATGTGTGCCTCTGCCTAGCTCTGCATGTATGTGTGTGCGCCTGTTTCTAGCCCTGCCTGCATGTGTGCCTCTGCCTAGCTCTGCATGTATGTGTGTGTGTGTGCCTGTTTCTAGCCCTGCCTGCATGTGTGCCTCTGCCTAGCTCTGCATGTATGTGTGTGTGCCTGTTTCTAGCCTTGCCTGCATGTGTGCCTCTGCCTAGCTCTGGATGTATGTGTGTGCACCTGTTTCTAGCTCTGCCTGCATGTGTGCCTCTGCCTAGCTCTGCATGTATGTGTGTGCGCCTGTTTCCAGCCCTGCCTGCATGTGTGCCTCTACCTAGCTCTGCATGTATGTGTGCGCCTGTTTCTAGCCCTGCCTGCATGTGTCTCTGCCTAGCTCTGCATGTATGTGTGCTTGTATGTGCATCCTTGCCCTTGTGTGTTTGTATATGTATTGCTACCTTCTTTTGTGTGTATGTCTAAACCATGTGTCCAGCCTCTCCTTACTGCCATACGAACTGTATGGCTAGACAATTTTTTGTTATATAAGAGCTCAGTCTGCTACTAACTGTAGAAGAAACTTCTCTTTTTATGAATGAAAATGTTTATATTATTCAATTATATGAAACATATAACGGCGAATTACAATTTTACACATGAGCTGTGTGCGAGTAAGAATTTTCATGGGACTAGTAGTAAATATATTATAATAAGGGCAGTCTTTATATTTATACACTAGCATTACTTTATTTTTATGCAATTCCTAATATAGTATAATGTTAACCCTTACCTATCATTTTACCATCATAAGGAATACATCAATTTATAATCTTACAGTATGTAACAATATATTAAAGGGACACCAACACAGATTTGTGGAAAAAACTAGCCAAAGTTTAAAAAAATAATCCAAAGGAAATTAAGGCATACTGTATACATATAGACCATTACCGCTCAATTACAATAAATAAAAGGAACATACAATCTGTAATTTACAGTAGGACTAGACCATCTGGGTAAGTGCATAGTTAAGTAGACTAAAAAACAGTACAATCATAAAGCTGGAGATCCCCAAAGACTGAATTTCTTCTAAGAACAAACTTTATAGGTATGGTAATTGGCAGAGATTAGCAAGAGTCCATAAATCCACTGCAGGGGGGACCTCCAACGATAAAGACTCTCAATCTTTGAGGGTGCCTGTAAATTGGAACCATTTACATGGGGTCAAACAGCCTTTCATAATCTGTGCAAAACATCAAACCGCATTACTGGAAAGGGGATAGGTCTTGTCTGTGTTTATAAGAAATAGACATAGTGGAAAATATTTTTTTTATGAATTAAAGGCTGTTAGACAAAGCAAAGTTTCTGAAAAATGTAGTAGAGGTGTATTCATAATGTTTAGGTTGTATAGCATTTGCCTTTGTTGTCTACTGACCTTTAAAGTTGATGGCCATAAACGTTTAGTAATGCAGAAATCCATGTGGAGCTTTCAAGAATATGAGATATATTTACTTTTATAATATATAGTAAATTATATTAAATGACAACAATATCGCTGAAAGATAAAACTAGAAAGATATGCAAATGGCATTATTATACAGAAGGCATCATCCAGAAATAAGATATTTATAGGGAAGCTAATGAGCAATGTGTAATGAAGAATGCACAATGTAGTCTTCTCCATTATCCTCTGATTTTTTTTTTATCATACTAGGAACTACATTCCAAACAGATTCCAAAATTAAAAAGGACCATTAAAGGAACACTAAAGTCAAAATTAAACTTTCATAATTCATATATAGCACACAATTTTAAACAACTTTCCAATTTATTTCCATTTCCTAAATGCACACAATTTTTTTTTATATAAACAATTTGAGGATCCTACTAAGCATGTGCAAGAATTCACAGAATATGATTGCATGCATTTTGTGATTGGCTGATGGTTGTCACCTGATACAGTAGATGTCAGAAAAAAATCTATAACTCATTTGAAATTCAAACTAAATGCTTTTGCATTTTTTATCATGAATTTATTGATTATGCTATACTACTGTGTTTAGCGGTATTTATAGTAGATTTGCATAAACTAGAAATGCTGTAGAAAAAAGACAACACAAAACTACTTACTTTGAAATATAAACGAGCAGCAGATTTTTTTTGACAAATTTCAAAATCAACTTCAATTTGCCGGCTCATACTCATATATACTGTGAACTTTTGTACATGCTCGGTAGTAGCCAGGTACCTCAGAAAGTGTGCATATAAAACGACATTTTCAAATAGAAGCAAATTGGAAAGTCTCTTATAACTGCATGCTCTATCTGAATCATGAAATTAATTATGACTTCAGTCTTTCTTTAAGGTGCACAATGAAGCTAAATCAGCAGTGAGCTATTTTACTGATCAGTGGGAACAACCTAGTTTACTGACAATTTTTGGAACTGAGACTAACTTAAAAGGTCAACAATGTCTTCCATTTATAAAGCAAATTGGCATAACATCCCAAAACTAGTACCCAAGGATGAACTTAAAACCCAAATGATGTTGTTTTCTTGTTTTTCTGAAAATGGATAATTGCGTATCTTCATCCCTCATGTGTGGGTTAGGATTCACTTAAAAAAACACTGGAATCCATGGTAAGCATTTAAATTGTAGGCATACGGAGTGAAAGAGTAAATTGTAGTAGGATAAAATAGCTACATTTAATTATATCAAATTATATAGAATTTTAGAGACCTGCACAGGCCTGTTTTTTTAAAGATAGGCTTTAAGATACTTCCTTGAAAAAGATATCTATATATGACTGAATTATGCATTTTAATGTTATAGGTTAAAACCAAACTTCAGTTCAATTTCTGTAAAAATACTAATTTATTTGTTTCTATTCATCCAATGCCAAACTATTGGTGTTCCTAAAAAGGACAGCAGACCAATATAACATTACTGACCACCAAATTGTAATACTATTTAGTGCACAATAACAACACATGATAAATTCTAATGAATCTCACTAATTGTTTAGTTTTTCCCACAACTTCCTAAAGACATCTTATTATAATGTAAGTTTCAATATCATATTTTAAGTCTATTTCACACCTGCAGTTTGACATAAAGTCCAATAGCTCTTTTCAAGTTCCAAACTTCTTGAAAGTTGCAATGCATTAAACACTATAGTACCAAATATTAAATAATTATGCATTAAAAGCAAAGTTTGAAAATATGCAGATGCAATTTTTAATTATAGTAGTTTAAAAACATAAGTGCAAATTTGTATTATTTTGTATAAAGTAATGGGCTCCACCAAGTTGTAACTTTGTTAAACTAGGTTTAAAAGTTTGTTCTTATTTAATTTCCTCTACTGAGGCCAGTCATAAATGAGCTAATAAAATAGCAATCTCACATTGTTTATTGTCCCACCCTGTAATTCCCTGATTGATTTATAATCATTTATTGGAACTGATTAATTCTAAATAAAGTCTGTTGTTTAAAATTAGGCATGTGCATTCTTCTATTTCGCTAGCAAACGAATGCCGAATATGGTGCCTCTCCCCACCGGAGCAGGAATTCTTCTTCTTGTTGTTGTAAAAAGTGCAACACACTAAGATCTATAGAAATCACAAGTTTTCATAATCGGCATTTGTTTGCTACAGAAATAGACAAATGCAGATGCCATCTTGATTGGTTAATTACTTAGCCAATCCATTTTTTTTTTATACAAGAGTTAGAATTATTACAGTGGCAGGTTATTACAGAATAACGTAGATATATTCAGATAAAGGCTTATGTAGACAGTGTATTGACATTAATGTGTTACAAATAATCCATTTACCTGCTGGAGTGTATTAAGTGGCGTGCATATTACAAATTGAAAGTAAATGCTTGCGCTCAATTGCAAACAAATTTTGAGCTCAACAAATTAGCTAGCCTGAAGACCTAATGTAAGGGTTAAAAACATGTTCATCAAAACACATTAAAATAAACTTGAACACTCAGACACACTTTCTAATAAAAATTTTTTTAATATAAATATTAAGAAAAAGAAATATGGTTTAAAAGTGATATAGTGTATGGCAATGTATTTGACTTGAAATGGCTGTAATATATATATATATATATATATATATATATATATATATATATATATATATATATATATACACGCATACATACATACACACATACACTTTTAAGGCCCTTCCAGTAACTCAATTTTATATATATATATATATATATATATATATATATATATATATATATATATATATATATATATATATAATATAAAAAAATTACATTCCAATGTTCTTCACATTAAAGAAAATGTTCTGTTTAAATATATAATATATATATATATATATATATATATACACATATATATATATATATATATATAAGTCAGCCAGTGGCCCAGCACTTCAACCAATTAGATGTTATTAAAACCCGGGTACATTCCTCAAGTCAAAAATATATATTTCTTCTCATAGAAGGGCACTCTCAGGATTTGAAAATCAATCAATATTTCCAATTCATGATAATATTAGATCAAATGTCGACGTTTCGGCCCTGCATTGGGCCTTTCTCAAGACAATATGTTCTAAAAATACAAACATTTCAAAACAAATATAATACACAATGGTGTCACCCCTCACCCCATATAACATTCAATAAGTAAAAATATTGGTAAACATGATATTAAACAATCTGGGAGATATTACACAGCATTGTGCATAATTGATAGTAGCCAATAAAATCAGATCATTCGACCTGTAGCAGCATAAATCTAGTCAATGTTATAACAATAAGAACAAACTGAAGCAACACAGAATAAATAACCATCCTTTACTTAAACAATTTACAACTATTATTTTGTTGTCAAAACATCCATCAGAACACACACGTTCCATTACAGTTATACTTCAAATATTGCATCTCTGTGAACAGGGAAGCAAGACCCAGTGAAACAGACTTACAATGTATCAGTATATATACCATGAAACAGCTGAACACCTAGAGAACATAGCCAAACAGCAATTAAATTAAACCACAAATACTACTATATTCTTATATATTTTATACTGGTTACTAAGTGGCTGTCCTTTCTGTGAAGTATGTTGCATTGCCTTTCATGTAAGAGCGCGCTGGATTTTTTGGCATCGGGTGCGATTTGACATGTTATCTATAGTATGTTGTTGTTTACCACTATCCGCAATATTATAATCAATATTATAATCACTGTTTTCTATAGCATGTGGGTGCGCACAGTATGCTGTTATGGGACGAGTTTCACTATATACAGGGAGTGCAGAATTATTAGGCAAGTTGTATTTTTGAGGATTAATTTTATTATTGAACAACAACCATGTTCTCAATGAACCCAAAAAATTCATTAATATCAAAGCTGAATATTTTTGGAAGTAGTTTTTAGTTTGTTTTTAGTTTTAGCTATTTTAGGGGGATATCTGTGTGTGCAGGTGACTATTACTGTGCATAATTATTAGGCAACTTAACAAAAAACAAATATATACCCATTTCAATTATTTATTTTTACCAGTGAAACCAATATAACATCTCAACATTCACAAATATAAATTTCTGACATTCAAAAACAAAACAAAAACAAATCAGTGACCAATATAGCCACCTTTCTTTGCAAGGACACTCAAAAGCCTGCCATCCATGGATTCTGTCAGTGTTTTGATCTGTTCACCATCAACATTGCGTGCAGCAGCAACCACAGCCTCCCAGACACTGTTCAGAGAGGTGTACTGTTTTCCCTCCTTGTAAATCTCACATTTGATGATGGACCACAGGTTCTCAATGGGGTTCAGATCAGGTGAACAAGGAGGCCATGTCATTAGATTTTCTTCTTTTATACCCTTTCTTGCCAGCCACGCTGTGGAGTACTTGGACGCGTGTGATGGAGCATTGTCCTGCATGAAAATCATGTTTTTCTTGAAGGATGCAGACTTCTTCCTGTACCACTGCTTGAAGAAGGTGTCTTCCAGAAACTGGCAGTAGGACTGGGAGTTGAGCTTGACTCCATCCTCAACCCGAAAAGGCCCCACAAGCTCATCTTTGATGATACCAGCCCAAACCAGTACTCCACCTCCACCTTGCTGGTGTCTGAGTCAGACTGGAGCTCTCTGCCCTTTACCAATCCAGCCACGGGCCCATCCATCTGGCCCATCAAGACTCACTCTCATTTCATCAGTCCATAAAACCTTAGAAAAATCAGTCTTGAGATATTTCTTGGCCCAGTCTTGACGTTTCAGCTTGTGTGTCTTGTTCAGTGGTGGTCGTCTTTCAGCCTTTCTTACCTTGGCCATGTCTCTGAGTATTGCACACCTTGTGCTTTTGCAGCTCTGAAATATGGCCAAACTGGTGGCAAGTGGCATCTTGGCAGCTGCACGCTTGACTTTTCTCAGTTCATGGGCAGTTATTTTGCGCCTTGGTTTTTCCACACGCTTCTTGCGACCCTGTTGACTATTTTGAATGAAACGCTTGATTGTTCGATGATCACACTTCAGAAGCTTTGCAATTTTAAGAGTGCTGCATCCCTCTGCAAGATATCTCACTATTTTTGACTTTTCTGAGCCTGTCAAGTCCTTCTTTTGACCCATTTTTCCAAAGGAAAGGAAGTTGCCTAATAATTATGCACACCTGATATAGGGTGTTGATGTCATTAGACCACACCCCTTCTCATTACAGAGATGCACATCACCTAATATGCTTAATTGGTAGTAGGCTTTCGAGCCTATACAGCTTGGAGTAAGACAACATGCATAAAGAGGATGATGTGGTCAAAATACTAATTTGCCTAATAATTCTGCACTCCCTGTATTAACACTGTTTTTTCAGTTACGTGTAATAATTGCTTAGCTCTGTGTTATGCTCCAGGTATATACTAGTCACACTTGCGGGTCTGTGTATCATTTACCCGTTATATATAAATATATTAGTATTTGTGGTTTAATTTAATTGCTGTTTGGCTATGTTCTCTAGGTGTTCAGCTGTTTCATGGTATATACTGATACATTGTAAGTCAGTTTCACTGGGTCTTGCTTCCCTGTTCACAGAGATGTGATATTTGAAGTATAACTGTAATGGAACGTGTGTGTTCTGATGGATGTTTTGACAACAAAATAATAGTTGTAAATTGTTTAAGTAAAGGATGGTTATTTATTCTGTGTTGCTTCAGATTGTTATAACATGTTATAACTAGATCTATGCTGCTACAGGTCGAATGATCTGATTTCATTGGCTACTATCAATTATGCACAATGCTGTGTAATATCTAACAGATTGTTTAATATCATGTTTACCAATATTTTTACTTATTGAATGTTATATGGGGTGAGGGGTGACACCATTGTGTACCAATATTTTTACTTATTGAATGTTATATGGGGTGAGGGGTGACACCATTGTGTATTATATTTGTTTTGAAACGTTTGTCTTTTTGTTTTGTATTTTTAGAACATATTGTCTTGAGAAAGGCACAATGCAGGGACAAAACGTTGACATTAGATCTAATATTATGATGAATTGAAAATAAATATTGATTGATTTTTAAATCCTGTGAGTGCCCTTCTATGAGAATATATATATATATATATATATATATATATATATAATATATATATTATATATATATATTTCTATACCTATATATATTAATTTAGATATATAGGAAAATATATTTAACAAAAAATATTAAATTTCCATGATTTTCATTTATAAATAATTGGGGGTTTGGCTCAGCAATTTCATTTTTTTTTTTTTTAAATGAATTTTTATTGAGGTTTTGCACAATAAACATAAGACATAAATCGCCTTTTTGATAACAGAAGGAGATAAAAAGTACTATTAGACAACATATATCAACAATCATAATGTTCAGCATAGATAGGCAGATGAAACCCTGTTTTTTTGGTATATTAGCATAAGTGTCTGACCTAGCGAAGGCTCATTTTTAAGCCAAATGGCCAATTAATATAGTAGCTAACTGGTGGTCAAGTAGATAAGCTCTTAAAGAGCTGCAACAATAGTAGAAGTGAATATACATTATGGGGGGGTGGTAAATTTCAGTGGGTAAGCACCGCTCTTAAAATGAGGGGGGGGGGTTTGGGGTGGCGGAGCCATATGCGCAAGTACTTATATGTAATAACTTTACTCTAGAGTATCCTTGGGGACCGTATAACCAGTTAGAGTATACAGTATAAGTAAATCTTAAGAGGCCGACGTCTGATTATGCATGTGTGACAGAATGAAGATATATAATAGGGCGAACAAATGCCTAGTCTAGAATTGCAGCGTTGCAGTCTCTGATATAACTCAGTAAATAGGAGAGTAGCATTAAACAATCAATTTGTTTTTAAACCGATAATATACTATGCCTATAAACTCAGATAAATGGAGCAATAGAAATAAAAAAATAAAAAAAAGTAACATTTTACAGTTTCATAAAGCGTTATGCATACATATTAAACATTTATATCAAAAGTAAGTCATATTATAGCCAAACTACAGTTAATAAAATAATTTTACGTTGATAAGTTGACATGCCTCTCCTAACTCCATTGGTGAAAAATCTAACATGGTGAAGCGCAAGTGTCTGTCTATTTCTGGATAATGGCGCATTTAGCAAGGTGCTCATAGCCAATGTCAACTATGTAGGGGCATTATGTCAACGCTAGGGCAGACAGCTTTGATAATATATATAATAATATAGCTCTGCAGTATTATGTCTGGTATTACACAGGCCCATGGCCAAGCATTATACTCCTATCTCCACAATTATAAGCATATGTTTATGTAACTCATTCAATACTTCGTGACTTGGGATTGTAAAAAACATATTCATGAGATAATATAATGCTATACACGCCTATCAATAAGTAGTGGGGTTTCCTAGTTTATTAACACAATAATACAGTGCAGTGCGGTATGACACAAAAAAATGTAATCCGCTGTTTTAGAACTGCAGTGCAAAGAGTAGCCATGCTATGGGGCACTTAAGGTATATTACATGAAAAATAAGATAACAGTGTTATCGTTCCACAAAAAGTAATAATAACGGTAACTATTAGGACCGTGCGTTAGCATAGTGAAGACATCCAAAAATAGCTCCTAGAATGCAATAGAGTTACAGCCCAAAATAGCCTATTCATACATAATGCCTCAATGAATTAGTAGTGTCTCTTCAGTTAGCAGAGCAAGTTTATTAAAGTATGCGTATTTATAAAACCTACGAATATACTAGAGAGACGTCATATTTAGGCGTGTGAGAGAATAGGAGTAGTAGCCATAACTGCATGAGCTTACTCAGAGTGTCATTCAGAGTATTAACATTATCCATGCCCAGTGTTGAACTAAGCACACAATGGAGTCCTGAAATATCAAAATACAAACTATAAGCAATATAGAGAAAACCAAACATTACTCCAGGGTCATGTAGTCAAGGTAGCACAAATAGGACTTGTTTGAATTTAGATTAGTAAAAACATAGGTGTCATTGCCTTTCACTTGTTGTAGTGGTGTGTCCTACTATTATAGAACTTCTAGTTGTGTCTTATCCAACAGCTATTACAACTATTCTACAGATTATTGGTATAAATGAAGAGCTAAACACTATATAAGGTATTCTGCGGGATTAAAAGTTTAGGCGCCATAAGGTAAAATCATGTAGTGTGGATCTATTCGCAACTAGCTAAACAAAGATATAGTAGAGACTTACATAGTTAGCCTAATAATGTATATAACATATTAAAACTTTTATGAGCCAGAAGCAGGACAAACACAAACATTAACATTCTGTTTTCATGTAGTGTGGCTGCACACAAAAGATTACCACACTTAAAGGGCAAACGCCTGTCTGGAGGAGTCCCTAAATCAATTCCCTGCTTCCGACATATCCGTTTATGAATACAGTCCGCTGAAGCCTAATGGACATTGTAGTGTTGAACTTTCTATCCCACTCCGGTTTCTGGAACAGCAGGGGTATTCCTAAGAGGTAAGGAGGAAAATGTCACTAGCAATGTATCGCTCGATCTCAACTTTGGGAGAGCCGTAGGTGAGGGGTAATGTATGGGCTCTGATGCACGAAGATCGCCTGCTTCCTCCTTATGAAAACTCAGTGCACCTCTTACGCCTGACAGCTCACTAAGTTCCAAGTTTTCCTGTATAGGCAGCAGGGAGGGGTCCGCTAAGTATGTCTTGGTGCAAAATACTAGGGCTCCGGTCGTGTGGTTTAAGGTTCTCTCTGTAGAGCTTAAGACATTTGGGGTTGTCAGTAGCGCTACTTGTTCTACCCTGTAACGCTGAAGGCTAAGAGCCGCCCGCAAATCATCATCATGATCAGCCGTATCTCCAGTCTATATGCCTCGCGGGTCTTGGAGGGGTAGAGAGTTCATGGGAGCAGTAGGTAGAGACGACTCCGGTGGCTGACAACCGGTCTCTCCTTAAGGTCGTTACTGCTACCTGTCAGTGCGCCTAGACTCCTGCATTGTTAGGGAAGCCAGAAGCAATAGTATATCATCCTTCATACTTTGAAAATGTCTCTCCAAGAGTAGTTGTGTGCGTTGCTCCCAAGTTTGTAAGGCCTCCATGTTGGCTGTATCTGTAGTGTGTATATATTATTCAGCAACTCCACGTGGCGTATGTGAAAAGGGTATACTAGCGAAAGATCCCCTATACGGCACTCTTTTCCTCTCTTGAAGCTTGAAATAGTCAGCATGAACTTCCAGTGAAATAGTAGTAGAGTCTAGATCATTTTAATCCGATATATAGGCATTTTGTATAGTTATGGCCTAGGAGCTATGGTAATATGCGACTGACTCCATCGGCTGCTGGCTCCGCCCCCCCAGCAATTTCATTTTGATCTATCAAATAACCGAAGGACACAGTAATATTTCAGTAGGGAAATGAGGTTTATTGGATTAACAGAAAATGTGCAATATGCATCCAAACGAAATTAGACAGGTGCATAAATTTGGGCAACCCAACAGAAATATTGCATCAATATTTAGTAGAGCCTCCTTTAGCAGAAATAACAGCCTCTAGACACCTCCTATAGCCTGTAATGAGTGTCTGGATTCTGGATGAAGGTATTTTGGACCATTCCTCCTTGCAAAACATCTCCAGTTAAGTTAAGTTTGATGGTTGCCGAGCACGGACAGCCCGCTTCAAATCAACCCACAGATTTTCAATGATATTCAGGTCTGGGGACTGGGATGGCCATTCCAGAACATTGTACTTGTTTGCAACTTCAACTTTGTGACTGATTCCTCAACATTATTCTCAAGTATCTGCTGATATTGAGTGGAATCCATGTGACCCTCAACTTTAACAAGATTCCCAATACCGGCACTGGCCAAACAGCCCCAGAGCATGATGAAACATCCACAAAATTTTACTGTGGGTAGCAAGTGTTTGTCTTGGAACGCTGTTCTTTTGCCTGCAATGCATAACGCCCCTTGTTATAACCAAATAACTCAATCTTTGTTTCATCAGTCCACAGCACCTTCTTCCAAAATGAAGCTGGCTTGTCCAAATGTGCGTTTGCCTACCTCAAGCGACTCCGTTTGTGGCTTGTGTGCAGAAAAGGCTTCTGCTGCATCACTCTTCCATACAGCTTCTCCTTGTGAAAAGTGCGCTGAATTGTTGAACGATACACAGTGACACCATCTGCAGCAAGATGATGTTGTAGGTCTTTGGAGGTGGTCTGTGGGCTGTTTTTGACTGTTCTCACCATCCTTTGCCTTTCCAATATTTTACTTGGCCTGCCACTTCTGGCCTTAACAAAAACTGTGCCTGTGGTCTTCCATTTGCTCACTATGTTCCTCACAGTGGACACTGACAGCTTAAATATCTGCAATAGCTTTTTGTAGCCTTCCCCTAAACCATAATGTTGAACAATCTTTGTTTTCAGGTCATTTGGGAGTTGTTTTGAGGCCCCCATGTTGCCACTCTTCAGAGGAGAGTCAAAGAGAACAACAACCTGCAATTGGCCACCTTAAATACCTTTTCTCATGATTGGATGCACCTGTCTATGAAGTTCAAGGCTTAATTGGCTCACCAAACAAATTGTGTGTTCTAATTAATCAGTGCTAGGTAGTTACAGGCATTCAAATCAACAAAATGACAAGGGTGCCCAAATTTATGCACCTGTCTAATTTCATTTGGATGCAAATTGCATATTTTCTGTTAATCCAATAAACCTAATTTTACTACTGAAATATTACTGTGTCCTTCAGTTATTTGATAGATCAAAATGAAATTGCTAATCCAAACACCCAATTATTTATAAATGAAAATCATGTAAATTGTCGGGGGGGCCTCAACTTTTGCATTCAACTGTATATACACATACACACACCTTCTTGAACCACAAAGGTCATACCTAATTTTTTTATTCCATCTTTTCCAGATTCAATGTCCATTATAGTGATAGTTTTTGGTCTGCTTGTGTCTTTAAATGATGCTAGTGTCCCGTTGTTGAGATTTGTTTGTTGTATTCAATGCAAGAGGGTGTGCTTATTCTGATTGATGTTCTGGAGGGTTTTGACCTTTTTACTTTTTCTTTTTTTTAACTTTACTTTAGTTTCTTGGGCATCTTTCTTTGTTATAATTCAGTTTGTGTCTCAACACCATTATACTTCTGTTCATCTAAACAAGATCTCTCTGCTATTAAATGATGCTTATGCTAGTGTTTCCTTTGCGAGTTGTTTTTTGTGTGTATTCCTTGCAAGTGGTGTGCTTATTCTGATTTATCTTTTTGGGATTTTGACTTTCTTGGAGCTTCCCTTTAATTTCCTGCGTCCTGAAAGATTATTTCCTTTTTGACCCCGAGCCTCACTTACAGTCTGCTGCTGTTTATGGTTTGTAGATGAATTGTACCTTCGCTTATATAAACTGATCTCCTGGTATTGACACTGGTCTGCTTAACTTAGTTTCCTTTTGGTGCTCTACCTGCTGACTTCAGCAATTGTCAGCCTACAGCACTATCTATAGATACTTTTGCGACTGCTTCACTACATTTATCCTGCCAAGTTGGTCACATTGAAGATTTTATACAGGGACTTAGGTCTGTTTTGATAAATATCCAACCTTATCCACTGAATACAACACATTTCGACTGATGATATCCATAAGTGGCAGAATGATAAGGAGTGCTTTCTTTAGTTCTAGGTATATATTTAATAACATGATGGATATTTTGATATATTATATAAAACTGATTAAATATTAGTACCTCAGTTTGTTTTTAAAAACTGTATATAAATGCAAATAACGTGCTAAAATTAAATTAAAATATACACTGGTATTGTTTGTGAACATCTCTTCTCAGACGCAAAAAATAAATAAGCATAAACGTAAGCTATTCAAATACTCTTTACTAGTGATATATTTTTTTTTAAAACAAACCAGCACTATATTGTATAATGTAAAACCATAGTTAATTCTACTTTTGATCTTGATAAACAAACTTTATAGGTTTACAGTATTTTTTTTAATATTCTGTACAAAGAGAACAAAAAAAAAATATAAAAAAAACTAAAGAAAGATGCGATCAGGTTTGCTGCCCTTTGGATGAGGCTCAACATTTTTATTATATTATGTAGATTTCTTATGGAATTGCCCAATAATCCATTTTCCGCTCAATTGCTTTAATGTATACTATTTCAGTAAAATCCATCTTCTTGTGCTTCTGTTCAGTACTGGAAAACAAAAACACATTTTTATTTTAGCAAGAAATGGATTAAGTTTTCACTCTAACCTTACTATAAAATAACATTAATATATACCTTCTTGTTTTATTGATTTACAATTGTATTTAAATAAACTATTTTAATTCAAATATAACTTACCCCTTTTGATTTGGTTTTATGCCAGTAATGGCCAATAAGGATGACAGATGAGGGCATTGAGACCTCAAAATTTTAAAGATAATATTGGACATGAGGCATACATTTTTATTATTGGACACCTTTACTTTATGAGGTAAAAAAGAAAAAAAAAGAAAAAAAAGAAAAGAGTTTTCTACAGACATTTAGTCCTGCTCTAGCGATGATGAATTGCCCACCACTGGTTTTAAGAATTATGCTCTCTACATGCTAGAGTCTACCATTTGACCGGCTAGGGCAGGGGTCAGCAACCTTGGGCCCCCAGATCTTTTGGAACTACATTTCCTATGATGCTGAGACATTCTTTAGGCTGTCTGAGCATCATGGGAAATTTAGTTCCAAAACATCTGGGGGCCCAAGGTTGCTGACTCCTGAGCTAGGGCATCAGTTGATTTGATGCACATAGATATCTGCAACCTTTTCATGGCACCTTGTATGTACATAATGGCCCCCCATTTATCAATGTGATTGTGGACAAGGTTCCAGACAGGGAACCCGTCTACATGCCTTGGTGCTTCCAATGCAGCATCGGCTGCCATAATTTAACACTGCACAAGCAAAAGATCTTGCAGTCCAGCCCTCTGCTCTGAAACAGCCAATTGTGCAAAAGCTAGGATTTTAGTGATCTTAGACAAATGATTCTGGATGTTTCACATTCACAACCTCTGAGGTTACGGACATGTTAAGAAGCAGCAGTTGTAAGGCCAATGCTTCTTAACTTTCAACTGCACTGAAATGGCCTAGAAGCAGCTTATGTAGTTTCATAAATACAATCACAAACCATTGAAGCCATCTGAGTATATATATATTTTTTTTAATAAATGGTATTTTATTTACCCTTATGCACAATATTTTTTAGATACCCCATTTTCATATCAGCTTGACCAATCAGAACAGAACTGGCTATATAAAAAGAGAAGAGAGGATACCATATCAGCTTGACCAATCAGAACAGAACTGGCTATATAAAAAGAGAAGAGAGGACACCACAATGTGTTATATATAAGGTATCCAGTATTATATTACAACAAAAATGTACAACACAAATTCTGCCCCAGCTATGCAATTATTGTATAATATAGGCTGGTGTTGTATAACTAATATACGGCAGAATTGGGGACATTCTTTTGTGCTACCCAGCGGTATAGGTTGACCCTATAGAACTAATTTACGCGAGAATAGCGGACATTCTTGCGTGCTGCCCTGCGGTATAGGTTGGCGCTATAGAACTCATTTAAAACTGAGGACATTCAAGTGAAGTTATTGTTTAGCACCAGAGGCTACGGACACACTGGGTCTAGGAGTGCCAAGGGAGGGAGCTAAGGGTTAAGAGGGCAGAAATTCCCGGCTCAGGGAGGTTTGAGTCTCGGATTACAATCACACTAATGGCTGCTGGCAGCAGCTTCCTGTACCACAACACATGAGTTGAGGAAGAAACGTTTTCTCATCAGTAAGACTATGTAAGAAGCCCGGGACACACTGCACCTCTGGGCTATGGATCAGAGAGGAAGCCACTGTAATCGGGTCCCCATCCCAGCAGACTAATATTGCAGGGGACCGCGCACACTAGGCAGCTCAGGGTTTTAATGTGCTCCGAGAGTGGCACTCGCATTAACAAAGGACTTTGTGTAGTACGCTGTGGTGAGCCTCCATGCAGGAAACACTAATGGGCAGCATGGCAGTAGTATAGGTGATGTTAATGGGGACAATTGGACATCTATATCTTGTCGCCAGGCACCAAAATGAAGGTGCCACGGGTGACCAGGCGACCGTAATCTTCGAGCCCTGTCTATACCTATACAATTTATTTAAACCGTCAGCTATATGTAGAAATATTTAATTATGAATAAAAAGAACATATTCCATTATGTAAAGAACACTGTAATATGATATATTCATATTTTCATGTCGGGTAAGCGCTAATAAGAATATGTAATGGAGTTTGACTTGTGGCAAAGGTGGCATCTTATGTGTCACTCTTGCTCAGTTGCTAATCTACTAGACCTGCACTGGACAACTGTTAGTGTTATAATTGTTAAGTGGGAGCATTATGTAATAAGTCTAAATTTCCCTTAAACTATTTACTTCTATACCACTTTCGTGTGTTTTGTAATGCAAACTAGTGATAATAATTTCTTTTAGATTTTAAGAAGCTCACAATTTTAAAGCAGGATTTTGTATTGTGCACAAGCACAGCACTTAACCAACCACTTGTACTACAGGTTAGTATGCTATTAAATATAGGGCTCTATGTACTAAGCAGAGGAGGCTGCTGTGGAACCCTTGCTCATGTAAATCTGCTTACCGAACATCAAGGTGCAGTCGTCATACAACCATTGATTCTTTACCTCTCCGCCACCTCTAAGGTGATGGGGATCAATAAACCCTAACTTGTTGCGACAGCGCAGGGGCGGTGCTGCACAAGGAAGTCTTTTGAGCATTGATGGCTGTGGGCAACAGAGAAACAGTGTCCACTGCTGGCTTAACGCGAAGATGGGCAGACAGGTTTCTTAGGTGGGGCCCTTAGTATTTGCTGAACTTTTATACAAAAAAGGTTGTTGAGATGTGGAAAAGATGTTATTGGTAATGGTGGGTACACACTACACAGCTGTGGATGAAGCTTTGGAGCTCCTGCAGTGCATGAGCAAGCCTGCAGCTGGTAGCTAAGAAGCAGCAGTCATCAGAACCATTACAGGTGGCTGCCACTTGCCCGCTAGCCACAATCAGAGCTGGATAGGTTCCCAGATTAGGAACCTTGATAAAATAAGCCCTTTGGCTTTGGGAGCCCTCTCGAACCATAATAATATTTCAAGCAAGACCAGATAGGGCAAAAAAGTACAAATTTAAATATGAACTGAAGCTTAGCAGCAGGGTTACTTGGAGCAGTGGTACAAAACAGCTGCGCTACTTTCTGTCCTCTGGTGCAAAAAAATGTATTTTATTGTAAGATAAGGATTTATTTAGTATAGGGTGAGCATGAGAATGAAGAAGCCTTCCCTAAATAAAGTGCAGCAGTGAACACAACACATACTGTATATGCTCACTGGATTGGGAGAAGCAAATAAGCACATAATACGCACTCAATCAGATACCAAAACCCATTGTAAAACATGTATGTCCCATAAACATTATATTTAATAGCTTAGATGTAAACACCATATTTAGCCAGAAATAAAATGTTAACCAGAAAGTATACTTACATAAAATCGCAACATTATCAGAACTTAATCATTTTTCGAATAGCATCAAAGCACTTCCACTTGTCGGGTATATAAAAAGGTTCAAAAATGTGTGGAAATGGGGTGTCATATCCACAAACTCGAGCTATTGGTGCTTCCAGATTCAGGAAACATTCCTCCTGCAAATAAGTTAAAGAAGTAGCATAAATATTGACAAGTATATTATTCACCTGTTCCACTTTATGAAGCGCAAATAAAAAAGTGTTATACTGCAAGACAACTGTTGATGAAAGTGTTCATCCATAAAAATATGCACACATGGAAAGCCATTTATAGAACATGAAATTAGCAGCTTAATAAAACTGACCATTTGAACAGAACGAATACCTACTGCAAGGCAATTAAACAATATTTTCCTTGTGGCTATTACAACTGCTAAGTTTGAGATCAAAGTTGAACTTAAGCATTGCAGCTAATATGCGACTCAATCCTATATAACAGTAAAGTTTAGATTTTCAAAATAGCCAAAAGCTATCTGGCATTGGATAATACAGTATTCTAATTTGTACCATTACGCTAAAAAAAGAACTGCATTATTCATTTAAATTAATTAAAAATACAATAATCATAATTTTTTTCCATTTTGAAGTTGCAGAATGAAATATATATTAGTCAAAAATTGCCTAAAACAGCAAGTTAATTAAATGGTCAATTCATTAAAATGGTAATACAATACTACAGCCTGGTGTACGTTTATTTTGCTTTCAAATAAGCAGTATCATACACTATGAATTCTCATTCAAAAAAACATTATAATGTCAAGTTCCTTTTGAGAAAGCTGAGAACATATTCCATTACAGGCAACAACAAAAAATTATCAGCAAATATATTAAATATTTGTTTGAAATTATCTGTATTGTTTATATTTACATTGAAATTTGCAGAAAATGAATGTGCACAAATGATTACCAAGTATTCAGTTCACACTCGCTGATAGACAACATTATTATTATTCATAATCATAATAATATAATTATTTGTATTATTATTGTCTTTGATTTGTACAGTGCCACAAATTCTGTAGTGCTGCAAAATTCTGTAGCGCAACATGCTCAATATTTCACATACCTAATCGAACAGAGTTCAGGATTTTTTTTTACATTGTTCATAAAAAACAAGACACAAAGATAATCCTTGGAGAAATGTTATGGTAAAAAATGCTGAAACGTTATACTACCCTAAAAAAAATATAAAATGGCTGCTGGGACTCATGATTTGAGATCTAAGTAATCAGCTACAAAAAGTTGTAATAGCCATTGACACCACAATTTCACAACATTATAATGTATTGCAGTTTTCAAATATGATGAAATTACCCTTTGTCTGAATAAACACTGATTTGGTATTGATTCCACTAACTGAAAGCAGAATTCAAAATAACAACAGTCTGATGGAAAGAAAGATGTACACTTATCAGTAAACCATGCTCTTCATATTCACAGTCATAATAACTTGTCTATTCAGGAACCAGTGTCTGCTAGGAGCATGTAAAAAATCCCATAATACTTTAGAGGAACAGTCCCACTATATATACTTCTAAAGAGAGATGTCGTCCCAAAATAAGATCCTGGGTAATAGACTAGGCATGGTATTATTTCCAAATGCAACTTGTGATTATGAGAACATGTTGTAATGGTAGAAAATAATCAACACATGCTAAGAAAACCTTTTGTCATCCACCTCTTATTTTAATAGTAGTATGAAGGAACAACCATTTCCAATGTAATATTCTGAGAAATAGCCATCTTTGGAACACATCCCTCAAAAGTTATGGAAAAAACAAACAAAAAAACAATCAAGTATATCTCTACATAGCATAAAGGTCCACCTCTTACGCTTGCTGTGAATGGAGCAAGAAACATATGTAGTAATGAAAACAGGTTTTTGTCAGTAACATCAGGGAAAAGAAAAGCTACCTTTACCTTCAGAAACTAATTAGTCATTCCATATCAATGCCATATTTAAGAATTTCCAAGACTTGCTAAACTGATAGAGAATTTAGAAATTATGGCCCCAAACAGAGTAATATTCTTTAACAGATAATAGCTTGCAACATGGTAGGAATCAGATTGTCAGAAAGCCTTTTGTAGCTCAGAAACAAGAAACTAATATCCAAGCCTTTAATACAAGTCCCTAAGAGAAGTAGACATTGTTCTACTACTACTTTTAGGAAAGATTAATAAACACAAGTTATAATGTTTATTTTAAATATAAAAACCAATGCAATCCTATTTAGTTTACCAACACAAATATTCCACTAGTTTGAACCTTCAAGTTTTAAATCCACCAGTAGCAAAAAGTAATGTAGCAAAAGCTTATAAATTTGTAGCAAGTGCTCTATATGTTAGCTACAATGCATTCGGAAATCCCATTACAAGTATAGGAAGCCACAACCTCTGGCTACTCTACTCTATTATTTGTAGCGTGTGAAGTGTGATAGCGGAGGATTTGCTGCTTGTAGCTAGTGCTGGTAAGAAGCTCTTGCTACAGGTAGCTAACATGGTCTAATCTAGCCCTTTATTGGTTAGTGCAGGGTTTCATTTCACAAGTCCTTACTAAAAAATTATGTAGAAGATGATAAGGGGCTTATGAGGTTATACCCAAGCAGTACATGAATGACACCACAAGAACACAAGTAATATAAGAGCTATATTTGCACATTTAAAAAAAAAAAAAAAAAGTTTATACGTCTTTTAAAGGAACACAAAAATGTGGGTTTCATATCCCTTTAAAATGGCTTTTTTTTTTTTAAAGAAAACAAAAGAATAGTGGCATTTTAACTATTTCCCTACAATGCTTTTCCAGTCCCCCTGTTCTAAAATATAAAATTTATGTCCAGTGTTCTTACAAAGCATTCAGAAGTCTGATGCAAAATAAATTATAGCAATATATATTGCAAGCTTTTTAACCCCTCTCAAAAAGACTCATCTGACTTACATGTATTTAAATGTGTTAATAAACAAGTCATCTATTGTAAATATGTTTTTACGAAATGTATGAAGTTGCTGTAAAGAAAAAGTCTAACTTTTGTATCTGGTTCCAAATTCTATCAAACTTGTTTACAAAAGTGTCTGTTGACCTAGTGCTTATACAACATTTAAAAGAACTTATGCTTTTCCCATATGGAAAGAAAAAGAACTGCTTTGGTTTTGAGTTCTGCGAGTAGTTAAATAGTAGTTAAATAATTAGATTGATCAGGGTGATTAAAACATTAAGCTGTACTATTTGCATTTTATCCTTTGCCGGCTAGTGTACAATCCTATTGAAAGACGATCAGAATAATTCTGGGAAAAAAATATGGAAATCAATTTGTTAAAAAAAAAATCTAACTTTGTGCTTGTGTGCCGAAGCTCTTTGAAATGTTTATATTAGTACTTTGATGCCAACTAAAATGCTATACAAAAAACTAAAATTTATACTTGCCTTTCATGATGGTGAGAGTCCACAAGTCATCACGTGGAAATATTCCCCTGCTGACCACTAGGAGGAGGCAAAAGACACCACAACACACCACACCTTTAAATCCCCCCATTTTCCATGATCTTCAGTCATACATATAAATCAAGGTAGATGAGGAAAAAAGAAAATCAGGAAAGATAAAAAAGGGCAATGAAGTGCAAAGCAAGTACTGTCGCCACTTGAACAAAAAGAACGGGCAGGGCTTGTGGACTCTTGCCAACATGAAAGAAAATAATTTAGGTAAGCATAAATATTGTTTTCTTTCATCAGATGTTGAGAGTCGACGAGTCATCACATATGGGACCACTACTGTGAATAGGAAGGACAAAGAGTGAAGGCAGGATATTACTATTCAGGCAAATCGGCCCACAGATCTTTTCTGCCAAAGGCAGCCTCAGAAGACACTTGCACATCAAAAGGATAAAACTTAGATAAAAGAAGCCTCATTACAAAAGGACTAAAATGTACCAACTGCTCTAATAGAATAAGCAGTATTATGCTCAGGGAGGTTTTTCCCCACAACATCATTGTGGGGAGTAGCTATTTCACCTTTGTTTGGCTCAGAAAAATTAACAAAATTAACAAAAACAGAAGAAGAAAGTCTGAAATCTTGTATGGCTTCCACAAAACGTTTTAGAGCGCTTTCAACAAGTTGTGGAGAGGACACTATTAGAATTCTTAGGAGCTTGACAAAAAGAAGGAACCACAATTTCCTGATTAATAGTATTTATAGATACCACCTAAGAAGAAGAAGAAATAAATAGATAGTGTTAAGAAAAGCCTTATCTGTAGGTAAAATCAGAAAAAGGAGGTTTGCATGACAAAGCTGAAAGCTCAAAGCCCCTTCTAGATGAAGATATAGATGGAAGAAAAATAACCTTCCAGGAAAAAAGTTGAAGGTTTAAATCATGTGCTCAAAAGGAGGAGTTTAAAGAACTCTCAAAACAAGACTAAGATTCCAAGGAGGAGAAACTGGATGAATAATTGGTTTAATTCTGATTAGAGTCTGAACAAAGGCCTGAAAGTCAGGAATTTTAGCAATTTTCTTATGAAACAATGCAGTAAGAGTGACCCTTCAGTGAACTTGCTGATAAACCTTTATCCAGGCCTTCCTGTAGAAACTCAAGAGCTCTTGGAATTCTAACAAATTCCAAGTGTAACCTTTGCGAGAACACCAAGCAAAAAAAGGTTTTCCTGACCTTATGATAAATAGACTGGTAACAGGTTTCATGGCTTAATTCAGGTTATCAATAACCTTGTCAGAAATACCTCTCTAAAACAACATAAGCATTCAATCGCCATGCCGTCAAATTCAGAGAGTTTTGTGATTTTGATAAAAGAAAGGGTCTCAAAAAAGAGAAGTTCAATTCTTAGAGGAAGTCTCCACGGTTGGCACAAGGACATCTGCACAAGATCTGCAATCCAAATCCTGCAAGGCCACACCGGATAATTGATGAGGCTTGTTTGTGCTAAATTCTGGCTATCACTCTGGATAGCAACACAAATGGAGGAAAAATGTAAATCAGGTTGAAAGACCAAGGGACTACTAGGCATCTATCAGGGCCCCGAGACCTGGCAACATACTGAGGAAGTTTGTGGTTCAAATGAGAAGCTATGTTATCTATCTCTTGCATACCCCAACGTCTCACAATTTGATTGAAAACTTCCTGATTCAGAGACCATTCACCTTTTTAAAAAGACTGGCGAATGAGAAAGTCTGCCTCCCAATTGTTCACACCTGGAATGTGGATTTCAGAAATCCTGCAACGATGGCACTCTGACCAATTGATGATGCAGAACACTTCCCTCATCCTCCCTGATGATTGACATAAGCAAGTATCGTGACGTCTGACTGGAATTTCAGAAAAGTTTTATGTCTAAGGTCAGGCCAACAAGAGCCCTGATGAGTGTGCAGAGTTACAAAATATCTATTTGAAATTGCACCATGAAGAGACTAAACTCCCTGCGCTCTATGAGATCTCCAGACTGCACCCCAACCTAACAGGCTGGCATCTGTGGAAATTACAATCTATAGCAGTTATGATTGTCTTATATGTGTGCGCCTGTGTGCAAACACTGGCTTAATATCTACCAAATGACAATGGTCTTAGTAGTATTTGTATTTCTATGTCTATGTTTATATAAAGAAATGTATAGAAAAAAAAAGTTTTTTAGTTTTTAAAGAATTTTCATAGAATAATATCTTAAAATTATTAAGTTCTAATTCAAAAATAAAAATAAAAAATAATAAAAAAATATACAAAGATTATTGGTTAAAAATAATATTCTTTTATTAGAATCAATATAAAATAAGCCTTTTTGTGATATGACCAAAAGATTTGGGCTAGGTGTTTGAGCCGTTTTCTGTATGTCACAGTAATTATATCACAATAGTTATTGAACACTTGGCTTGTCTTTTGCGATATTATTAGTCAACAGACTTTGAATAAGGTACCTTATTTGCAGTTCCAAGTCATATAAGAAGGTTCTTGCGTGTCCAAATGAGGTATAGATGAGAAACTTTCTTTGTCCTTTCAAAGTTTCTAGGAGCGCTTGTTGCAGCGTGTATGTCTCCTGTGAAAGTTGCCTCTGTCACTTCCGTGTCCGGTCTTGACACGCCCACCAAATGCGAGATTGACAGATAGGTAAAGAGCAAGGTTTCTCCAGTGCAGTGTAAGCAGTCTGTATCCAAGATGATCAGTAAGCAGTCTGTATCCAAAGCAACGCGTTTCAGCTCCAAAGAGCCTTTCTCAAGCTTCTGTCAGACCTGCTTAGAATCCTATCTTTTATACCTTTGTTCCTGATTGAGTAAATTGTTTAATTGTTTTATTGAAGCATTGTCAAAGCCAATATCATTTCTGTGTGTGGTTTTCAATATGCTTAAAAGCCGCTATAGAGTATTCATGTATTCTTATTAGAAAAAAATAATAAAATAAATAAACAACTAAATAAATAATTTTAGTAAAAAACTGGAATAGTTCAATTTTTTTCCTTTGTTGAAAAGATATTTTTTATATTTATATTGGTACTATACTATGTGTGGTTTCAATATGTTTAAAAGCCACTTTAGATTAATTAAATAATTATAGTGAAAACTGGAATAGAATCGTTTGGCTTAGTTCACTTTTTTTCCTTTGTTGAAAAAATATTTTTACATTTTTATATTTCTATTGGTTCTTTCCAATGTATTTCCAAGTTATTACTGTACATTAAAAAGACTGTACATATCTATATATGACCTGCATCATATGAAAAATAAAACTTAAAATTTGTTTGTTAAGATAGAAAAATTATCAGATTTATTTATATACTTTAAAAACGTTTTTTTCTTTGGTAATAAAGGACTAAATAATATATACATATATATAAAGCTGGACATTCTAAGTTTTATAGAACAAACCAATGTGTAATAGATGGGTGAAACAGTCTCAATATAGAGATTGTAGGTATTTATGATTTCTTGTAGTATTGTGTTATGATCTATGTGAAAAAACTTCTCAGTTCAATTTCTAAATTCAGACCTTGTGGGTGAAGAGTGTCTAAATTGTAAATCCATTTGCTTTCTAGCTGCAATAATCTTTTTTGATTATCTCCCCCTCTCTTTTGTTTTTGTAATTTGGCTATGCCCATATAGTTAAAAAATTTTAGATTACCATTATTACAGGCTTTAAAATGCTTAGGGACGGGTAGGTCCTTATTTCTATCCTCGTCCATATTTTCGATGGATAAAATATGCTCTCGTATTCTTTCACGTAAGGGGCGTTCTGATTCGCCTACGTATTGCATTCCACATTTACACTGAATCATGTAGACAATATTTTTATCTGTGCATCTTATACATTCTTGGATTTTAAATTCCCATTATTAATATGTGATGTGACTGTTTTACTTTTCTTGGAGTGTCTGCAAGATTTGCATATAAAACATGGGAAAAAACCTTTTAGGTCCTGTCCTGTTAAATCTTTGTCTATTTTTTTATGCTGTTTAATTTGGGTTGGGGCAAGTATGTTTTTTAAATTATTAGCTTTTCTGTATATGAACCTCGGTTTTTTAGTGATAAAGGGGCCAATAATTTTATCTTGATGTAGTATGTGCCAATGTTTCTTTAGTATTTTTTCTGTTATTTTATAGTTTGCATTGAAATCACTTATGAATGGGATATTTAGTTTATTATGTTCTGGGTGGGTGTTGTCACTAAATTTTTTATTATTTTTGTTTAATATGGTATTTCTTTCCATTTTTCCTACTCCTTGTCTAATATTCTCTACAAATTCTTCCCTATAGCCTCTTTCTATAAACTTTGCCTTAAGTACTTTTGATTGGTTATCATAATCCTCAGGTTTGTTACAATTTTTCATTACCCTCAGCATTTGTCCTTTCAGTATATTGTTCTTCCAGGCTTGATGATGGCAGCTACTTGAATGGATAAAATTGTTACTATCTACCGGTTTAAAGTAGGTTCTTGTATTGATAATATTGTTTTCAATATAGATTTC
Source organism: Bombina bombina (assembly GCF_027579735.1). Taxonomy (NCBI): domain Eukaryota; kingdom Metazoa; phylum Chordata; class Amphibia; order Anura; family Bombinatoridae; genus Bombina; species Bombina bombina. The sequence goes on along the minus strand of NC_069502.1, from coordinate 539,751,688 downwards.
TAAATCTAGGAAGTTCAAATTTGTGTTGCTTATTTCTTTGGTGAAGCGTATATTATAATTGTTATTATTCATTTCGTTAAATTATTTAAAAATTCTCAGGGGTCCCTCTCCAAATAATTATTACATCGTCTATATATCTTTTATATAGGACTAGGTTTGCACCCAGCTCGCGAGTGTCAAGGAATTGTTTTTCCCAAATTCCCATAAAAAGATTTGCATAGCTGGGTGCAAACCTAGTCCCCATTGCAGTTCCACAAATTTGAGTGTAAAAAAAGTCTTCAAATAGAAAATAGTTGTGTTTTAAAATAAAATCAATACTCTCCAGAATAAAATCCTTCTGTTCTTGTTTCATATTATTATCATCATTAAGAAATTTTTTAACTGCCTCTATTCCTTGGGTGTGATCAATGATCGTGTACAATGATGTGACGTCACAACTTATTAGCCACATATTTTCTTCCCAAGTTATATTTTCTAGGAGTTTTAGGACTTCTGTGGAGTCTTTTAGATAGGAATCTAATTTCACTACATAATTTTGGAGATACCTATTGATGTATTGGGAAAGGTTCGCTGTGACGGATTATATGCCTGATATTATCGGCCTACCTGGGGGGTTAGTTAAAGATTTATGTATTTTTGGTAATATATAAAAGACTGGGATCCTTGGTGTTTTGTTAAGTAAAAAGTCAAATTCTCTTTCGTTAATGACCCCAAGTAGTTTATTCTTTGTCAGTAATGTTTTTAATTCCCAGGTGAAAAACGTGGTGGGGTTAATTTTACTTTTTTTTATATGTGTTTGTATCATTAAGAAGATCCTCACAAATCTTTTTGTAGTGTGTTTTTTCTAAAATAACAATACCGCCCCCCTTGTCTGCGTTTTTAAAAATTATTTCATGTTTTTTTTCCAGTTCTTTAATAAGCAATTCCTGTTTTCTTGATAAATTAAATTTAACTTTTTTTATTTTTTTGTCAGATATATTTTTTATGTCATTTAGTACAAGTTTTTCAAAGGTCTCTATTATTGGTCCCTTTTCATGTTTTGGATAAAATGAAGATTTGTTTTTTAGACCTGAATGAATAAAACCATTACAGTCTTTTTGATGATTGAGAGACTCACCTTGCTTTATTACTTCTCTTTCTAGTGCTGTTTTTGTAAAATATCTTTTGAGAGTCAAAGATCTAACAAATTTATGGGCATCTATATAGGTGTTGAACTTGTTAATTTTTTTGGTAGGTGCAAATGAGAGTCCTTTAGATAGAATAGTTTTTTCTTCATCTTTTAAAATGTAATTGCTCAAATTATAAATGCCATTTTTTCTGTTATTATTACTGTTATTTATCTTTTTCTTTTGTCTGTGGGTTTTACATAGACCCCTTCCACGCCTCCCTCTTCTCCTGAGAGATTTCTTTTTCTTTGACCTTATCTTTGTTCTCTTTGGTCTAAATTTAGGTTTTTGTTTACTAGTGGGCCTCTCTCTAAAAAATGATGGGCATTGTCCCCTGATCTTGAGGTTGATGGTTGTTGTATGTCTCTTTTTTCATTAGTAAAATGATTTTGTACTTCATGGTTTTGGCCGTAAGTATCGTTACTGTCTGTATATAGAGAGTGTCTATTTGTTCCTGATGTAGATTGGTGTGAATGATGTTGTGTGTAGGTTCTATCATTCCAATGTTGTGTTCTTCTGGAATCATGGTCATAGTCATTCATTATATTAATGTCTCTGTCTAGAAGGGCAAATCTGTTGTATGTTGATATTTGATTCCTTCTAGGTGTATGTTGGTTATAATTGTTACCTCTAGAATAGTTATAGTTTCTATTGTATCCATAATTGCTATTTTCTCTATTTCCATATTGTGGTCGTCTGTTATAGGAATCAGAACTTTCATTTCTCCTATTTATCTGTTGGGACTTATTACTATAATAGTAATCATTTGGTTTCAACTTTGTCTCATAATTATCTTTTTCTCTTTCTTGATTTATGTTCCTATTATACGTGTGTTCAGATTGCGGTTTATTATCAGTATGGTTCAAACCTTGGTTCTGTTGTGTGTTAGTCCTAAATCTATTGAATCTCCATCTATGAGATGTGTAAGTTTCAGTGAAATTACCCTCTTCATACTGTTTGTAATCTTGTTCATCCCTATCGAATTTATCTACCTTTATTTTCAGTAGGTAATTTTTCATTTCATCCATAGTTTTTTTAAGGTTTTTTTCTTTTTCTTTAAAGTCTATACAGTCCTTAAATTTGGCTAGTTTAGATTCTATCTCGTTAATTTCATTGCCCAAGGTTATTAATGCATCCCCTCTGTGGTCTTTAATTAATTTCATTAATTTTATGGAGGCCTCTTCCAAAATTTCTCTCCATTTCTTTTTAAAACTTTCATCATCTACATTAAATGCACATTCCTTTTTTATTCTAAGTCCCCTTGGTACTCTTTTGACTTCTAAATATTTTTCTAGAAATAAGTATTCAGTTCTATGTTTTAGTTTGGTAGTCATTTTTTTCTCTAAGATTGCCATTAATTCATCTAATGTTTCTTTTTTACTCTCAAGGGTTCTCAAAAATTCTGTTTTATCCTTATTTATCAGTATTCTCAGATCTTCATACATACTGGATCTTAGGTCAAATATGCTTTCTTTGTTTGCCATGTCCCTGCAGCAAGATTTTTAAAAGGGGTAGGAGGTTGAAGTATTTATGATTAAACAACTAAAAATCTATGCGCTGGTGGTAGATAATACTTCACATAAAAATCAGATACCCCAAGTCATCTGAATAAATAGTTTTAGTAGCAGTTATGATTGTCTTATATGTGTACGCCTGTGTGCAAACACTGGCTTAATATCTACCAAATGACAATGGTCTTAGTAGTATTTGTATTTCTATGTCTATGTTTATATAAAGAAATGTATAGAAAAAAACGTTTTTTAGTTTTTAAAGAATTTTCATAGAATAATATCTTAAAATTATTAAGTTCTAATTCAAAAATAAAAATAAAAAATAATAATAAAAAAATATACAAAGATTATTGGTTAAAAATAATATTCTTTTATTAGAATCAATATAAAACAGTCAGTCGAAATTGCTTAATCTTAAAGTGGTTATGTGATAAAAGATATATAGACGATGTAATAATTATTTGGAGAGGGACCCCTGAGAATTTTGAAATAATTTTTAACGAAATGAATAATAACAATTATAATATACGCTCCACCAAAGAAATAAGCAACACAAATTTGAACTTCCTAGATTTAGAAATCTATATTGAAAACAATACTATCAATACAAGAACCTACTTTAAACCGGTAGATAGTAACAATTTTATCCATTCAAGTAGCTGCCATCATCAAGCCTGGAAGAACAATATACCGTATTACCGAAAGGACAAATGCTGAGGGTAATGAAAAATTGTAACAAACCTGAGGATTATGATAACCAATCAAAAGTACTTAAGGCAAAGTTTATAGAAAGAGGCTATAGGGAAGAATTTGTAGAGAATATTAGACAAGGAGTAGGAAAAATGGAAAGAAATACCATATTAAACAAAAATAATAAAAAATTTAGTGACAACACCCACCCAGAACATAATAAACTAAATATCCCATTCATAAGTGATTTCAATGCAAACTATAAAATAACAGAAAAAATACTAAAGAAACATTGGCACATACTACATCAAGATAAAATTATTGGCCCCTTTATCACTAAAAAACCGAGGTTCATATACAGAAAAGCTAATAATTTAAAAAACATACTTGCCCCAACCCAAATTAAACAGCATAAAAAAATAGACAAAGATTTAACAGGACAGGACCTAAAAGGTTTTTTCCAATGTTTTATATGCAAATCTTGCAGACACTCCAAGAAAAGTAAAACAGTCACATCACATATTAATAAAAGGGAATTTAAAATCCAAGAATGTATAAGATGCACAGATAAAAATATTGTCTACATGATTCAGTGTAAATGTGGAATGCAATACGTAGGCGAATCAGAACGCCCCTTACGTGAAAGAATACGAGAGCATATTTTATCCATCGAAAATATGGACGAGGATAGAAATAAGGACCTACCCGTCCCTAAGAATTTTAAAGCCTGTAATAATGGTAATCTAAAAATTTTTAACTATATGGGCATAGCCAAATTACAAAAACAAAAGAGAGGGGGAGATAATCAAAAAAGATTATTGCAGCTAGAAAGCAAATGGATTTACAATTTAGACACTCTTCACCCACAAGGTCTGAATTTAGAAATTGAACTGAGAAGTTTTTTCACATAGATCATAACACAATACTACAAGAAATCATAAATACCTACAATCTCTATATTGAGACTGTTTCACCCATCTATTACACATTGGTTTGTTCTATAAAACTTAGAATGTCCAGCTTTATATATATGTATATATTATTTAGTCCTTTATTACCAAAGAAAAAAACGTTTTTAAAGTATATAAATAAATCTGATAATTTTTCTATCTTAACAAACAAATTTTAAGTTTTATTTTTCATATGATGCAGGTCATATATAGATATGTACAGTCTTTTTAATGTACAGTAATAACTTGGAAATACATTGGAAAGAACCAATAGAAATATAAAAATGTAAAAACATTTTTTCAACAAAGGAAAAAAGAGAACTAAGCCAACCGATTCTATTCCAGTTTTCACTATAATTATTTACTTAATCTAAAGTGGCTTTTAAACATATTGAAACCACACACAGTATAGTACCAATATAAATATAAAAAATATCTTTTCAACAAAGGAAAAAAATTGAACTATTCCAGTTTTTTACTAAAATTATTTATTTAGTTGTTTATTTTATTATTTTTTTCTAATAAGAATACATGAATACTCTATAGCGGCTTTTAAGCATATTGAAAACCACACACAGAAATGATATTGGCTTTGACAATGCTTCAATAAAACAATTAAACAATTTACTCAATCAGGAACAAAGGTATAAAAGATAGGATTCTAAGCAGGTCTGACAGAAGCTTGAGAAAGGCTCTTTGGAGCTGAAACGCGTTGCTTTGGATACAGACTGCTTACTGATCACCTTGGATACAGACTGCTTACACTGCACTGGAGAAACCTTGCTCTTTACCTATCTGTCAATCTCGCATTTGGTGGGCGTGTCAAGACCGGACACGGAAGTGACAGAGGCAACTTTCACAGGAGACATACACGCTGCAACAAGCGCTCCTAGAAACTTTGAAAGGACAAAGAAAGTTTCTCATCTATACCTCATTTGGACACGCAAGAACCTTCTTATATGACTTGGAACTGCAAATAAGGTACCTTATTCAAAGTCTGTTGACTAATAATATCGCAAAAGACAAGCCAAGTGTTCAATAACTATTGTGATATAATTACTGTGACATACAGAAAACAGTTCAAACACCTAGCCCAAATCTTTTGGTCATATCACAAAAAGGCTTATTTCAAAAAGGCTGAAAATAAACACCTATTGTTGAACCAGGTGTCAATAGTTGTCTTCAACAACGATCTCTAACAACTGTATTTCTACCAATTATACCTTATTTTCTACCTTTGGTGCATTTTATGAGCGAAAAGCCAAATCTTTTACAAAAAGTATTTTTAAATACCTACCAAGGTATAAACTGGACTTGCTAATTTTACACACATATATCATATACTAATTTTAGCTACACCTCAATACAATTGGTTGGTACCAACTTTCTCACATAACCACTTTAAGATTAAGCAATTTCGACTGACTGTTTTATATTGATTCTAATAAAAGAATATTATTTTTAACCAATAATCTTTGTATATTTTTTTTATTATTATTTTTTATTTTTATTTTTGAATTAGAACTTAATAATTTTAAGATATTATTCTATGAAAATTCTTTAAAAACTAAAAAACGTTTTTTTTCTATACATTTCTTTATATAAACATAGACATAGACATAGAAATACAAATACTACTAAGACCATTGTCATTTGGTAGATATTAAGCCAGTGTTTGCACACAGGCGCACACATATAAGACAATCATAACTGATACTAAAACTATTTATTCAGATGACTTGGGGTATCTGATTTTTATGTGAAGTATTATCTACCACCAGCGCATAGATTTTTAGTTGTTTAATCACGAAATTACAATCTATACTGGACAAAAGAAAGGATGCTCCCTGAACCAAGGACTGGTGAGTCTTCCATCAAGTCAAGGACTGTCTTGTCTTGTGAACTAAGAAAATCCTCTGAGACACATCTTTGTTGCCCCCATTTCATTGATGCAGCATCTACAAATGAAGTGCCTGAAGATGAAATCTGGCCAATGGAACTACATCTGAAGCAGCCACCACAACTTCCATGCACTGAGCGATGGAAGGGAGATTATTCTGCTGCAGATGGTCATAGGCCTGTTGCAGCTTCAGTCTTTGCTGATCTGTCAGAGATAAAAACTTAGTCACAGAATCAATTATGAACCCCAGAAAAGACACACAGGTCGAAGGAGTTAAATAACTTTTTGGAAGATTTATTTTCCAACCGTGACTCTGAAGCAACTTAAGAACCATCTGAGTGTGAGACATGGCCAGATGAAAAGGAGCCTGAACTTGAATGCCATTCAAAGTAAGGAACTATAAAATGATTTGAGCTCATCTGAAAAGTAGGAGCTTTGAGGAATATGTTCAATATTTTAAGATTGAAAACAGGCTTACAATTACCCTCTTAATTTGGTACTATAAAGAGATTTGAATAAAACACCTGGCTTAATTCTGGAGTTGTAACTGGAGTTACTATGCCCATTAATTCCAGATCTCAAGCCAAGAAAGCTTCAGCCTTCAATAGATCTCGAGACACTAAAGACAGAAATAATCTTCCCCCGGAAAGGAGTGAAAACGTATTCAATATCCCTGGGAAATGATTTGCAATAACCAGGCGATGCTTAACAGATCTTTCCAAATCCTGCCGAAAGAAACACAACCTACCCTACAGTGACTGATCTGGTATAAGGGCCATACCTTCATGCGGTCTTGGGAGCTGGGGTAGACTTCTTGGGCTGTTTGTTTTTGGACCAAGAAGAGTTAGACTTCCAGGAGGATTTGGCGTAGCCAGAACTCTGGGCAGAGGGGGGAATGTTTCTGAGGCTTAGATTGTCGAAAAATACAAAAAAAACCTATCATTAATGGGCAACAGCATGACTGCTCCTAAGGGAAGTCCCTGATGAGCTATAAGCTAAAGAAGGATAAACTTTAAATCCTTGCAAACTTCCTCACTTAACAGCTGGAGGCACGCAAGTTAAAACCTAATAGCTGAGTTAATATGATCCTTAAGCAGGGCTATTTTAAGGGGTGAGCACACCTCTGAAGCTGCCCAGAGTGGCTGTCCCACGCAGTGACAGAGCCGACATGTTGAAAGAAAAGAACACATTTATATTTCTGCACGCATAACACAATCGCTAAAAATCACTGAAACATGATTCTGAATACTGGACATGCCTGGAAATTGGTAGTGAAAGTCTGAAGAAACAGTGCTAAGCACTGAGAAACATGTTGCTTTGTTTTAATGCTTTTATTGTGAAATCAACATACAGTCTATGCTTCTGTTGTGTCTTCTACCAACTCACATGCTGATACAAGCATCACTGTGCTGAGAGCTTAGGATATGCTGAGGGGACGACTCTGAGGATCTGGTCTGTTTTTCTAGCACTCATGATAGTGCTTTATTACATGTGAGTTACTTTTGGTTTAGTTAAGGCGCCTATGTGGTGTATGTCAAGCCTTTATTGGAGTGGATAGCTTTGGTGGAGGATTTTGGAAGATTTATTTTCCAACCGTGACTCTGAAGAACTTACTTCTCACATCACACACTGTAGACACTTCTTGAACAATCATTGTGGACCTGTTTTGGTCATAGGTGCACATATTATATCATCAACAATAGGCAACTGTTGTGCTCCTCCTGCTATTTTCTTATCTGAAAATAAATGAAGTTGCTAAAGCGGGTCCACCTTCATAACAGCTGGACCCTCACATCATGAATGTCTTTATGTGGACCTGCTCACTGAGTCTGTGCTGGTAGACCACTGTGGATCCTCTCTTTAAAGCTTATTATATTTCTACTTCAAATTCTGACTGCTTGCAGTGAGCTGTCATGAACATTATGCTAGCAGTCAGTGAAAGTAGGAAAACAGCTATGGGGCAGGGTTTATATGGAGGATTTTGCCCCAGCAATGCCTTAGTTGCCAAAGTTGCACTAAATCCAGACGCACTGCTAATGTCAACTGTATTATACCGCTTTTGCCTGTCATTTCTACTGGCCTGTCAGCTTCCACCTGCTCCCATACAGCGTTGTTGCTGAGGTCCCTCCCACTAACCCTACATATAGACTGACCATATACCATTTTGGTAGCCCTTTGGGCACAGTTTACAGTTTTTTTATATCCTTCTGGAGATATGGCCTCCAGAACTGCACACAATGCTCAAGATGAGGCCCTAACTAATGATCTGTAAAGTGGCATAAGAACCTTACTATTTCTGGTGAAAATACCTGTACCAATACAACCAAGCATTCTGCTGGCCTTGTGTGTTTGCATTACTACATTGTTTACTAAAAAAAAAAATCCAAGTCCCGTTTCTCATTTGTAACAGCCAGTAAAGTGTCATTGAGTCTGTAATTAACATTTCGATTTTTCTTCCTTCCCTAAACTCATAATTTTACCCTGTCCAGTGTTAAACTTTAAATCCCGGTCATTTGTCCAATCCTCCAATTGTTGTATATAACTTCTCATTTTGTCTACTCCCCATGGAACATCTACTCTATTACAAATGTTTGTATCATCTGCAAACATACATACTTTCCACTGTAGCCCTTTGCTGATATCTCTGATAAATATGTTAAACATAACAGGCCCCAGAACTGACCCGAGGAACACCACTAGTAACAGCCCCCTCTGCTGAATGTACTCCATTTACTAAGACACTTTGTTTTCTGTCCTTAAGCCAGCATTCTACCAAGTTCACAATGTTTTAGTCCACATCAAGGAGATACAGTTTGTGAATTAGTTTGTAGTGTGGGATGGTGTCAAATGCTATTGCTGAAATTACATAATCAAATAAGTAAATTAGATTAGTCTGACATTATCTCCCTAAAGTAAAACCATGCTGATTTTGATCCTACAATTTTTTTGTCTTAATGTATGTTATAATTCTTTCTTTTTAAGAGACATTCCATTAATTACCCTTCTCCTGAAGTTAAACGAAAATGGCCTTTAGTTACCAGATTCTTCCCTACTGCCATTTTTATGAAGAGGTACTACATTCACCATTCTCCAATCATCTGGAACAACTCCTTTCAATAGTGACTGATTAAATAGATAAATTAATGTGGCCATCAGCACTGATTGAAGTTCCATGAATATTATCAGAACCCACTGACTTTTTTACTTTTATTTTTGATAATGCCAACAAAACCACATCCTCTGTAAAAAGATTAGTGTTATGCTCATTAACATTTTGCATAGCATCCCTTAATGAAGACATTCTATCTTCACATTCTTTTGTGAAAACAAAACAGAAATAATAATTGAGACAGTCTGCAATTTGCTTATGTCCTTCTACTATTCTACCATCAACTGTTTTAAATTTTACTATTCCAACCTTAGCTTTTCTTATTTCCCTAATATATGTAAAGAAGGTTTTGTCCCCATGTTTTACTGACATTGCCATCTTCTCTTCCGAGCTTCTGAGCTTTAACCTTCCTAATTAACTGCTTAGTCTTTTTTTGTTGGAGTCTCCATATTTGTATTTCATCATCTGCCTGGGTGTGTCTAATTGTTTTATTTTTTTATTTTACATTTTTTAATCTCTTTTTGTCTTTACAGCATGTGCAACTTCTTTGGAAAACCATATTGGTTTCCTCTTTCTTTTACAGACATGTCTAATACAGTGTGTGGTTGCATCTAAAAATTCCCACTGTTCTTGAACCCCCGTAATAAGAGTTTGCCCTTTTAAATAGTTGTTTAGGTATTTTCCCATGTATTAAAAATCAGCCTTCCTAAACTCTAAAACGTTTGTTTTAGTCTGGGTGGACAGTGTCTGCACATGAATACTAAACCAAACAGATTGATGATCACTGAATCCCAAGTTCTCACCTACAGACACATCTGAAACTGTATATAGCTTCCTTTCGAGTTGGTTCCTTAAAGTGCCATAAAACATTTTGAGTTATGTGCATATTATAAAAGGGTCAACTAAGGTAAAGACAGTGTGTGGGGGAAAAAAAAGCTTTTGAGTATTTTAATAAAATGTCAAAAAATTACTTACACTTTAGTATTGCCAAGTGTAGCTTGCTCCCTTCCCACTTATCAGTGTCCTAGTCCAAACCTTTTGCTATCATATGACAAAGTGTGCATGTAAGGATAATTACTTATGCAAGCAAGGGGGGAGGGGGGTGAGGAGAACAAGGTACTGCTATTGTTTGTTGCCAAGAGGCATGCTCCTTTCCATGGGGATGTCACATGCTTTCTGAAAGCTTCCAGCATTATACTGTGCACTGCTTTAGTAAGGTGCCATGTGACTCTGGTGACTCCCGTACCGTGCACAAGTGCATTCTGAAGAAGCTATGGCCTAGATAGCACCTTCTATATATGGAAATGCCCAGGGGGAGCTTGCTGCAAACAAAACTATGCATGAATTAATGGGGTTAAAGGGGGGTTAAAATAGAATGCTTTTTGCACGTATGATTTGGCTGCATTATATATTTAGAAACTTATGTTAGTTCATACTATTTTATGTCCCCTTAACTAATTGCTTAATCAATTCCCCTTGCAAGGATTTAAGAATATACCTGTTTCTAGCTGATCTAGCAGAGGGATTCTTCCAGTCTATCTGGCAAATTAAAGTCCCCCATTACTAGAACCTTACCCTTGATGGTCATTTTGTTTATTTCTTCTTATAACAGATTGCCAGTCTTTAATCCTGCAATGGAGGCCAATATACAACCCATATTCTAAACACATTTTTATTCCCAGTTTCCACAGCCACCCAAATACTTTACAGGAATAGTGTGTGTTGTTGTCTACAGATGCCTGTTTGTGTGTGTTGTCATGGAATTGTGTAGTGGACTAACAGTGTGTGTTGTTGTCTATGGAAGCCTGTGTGTGTGCTTGCATGTCAAGGTTTATGGGTGCCTGTATGTCTGTATAAAGATGTGTGTGTGTGCAGTTAATTAAAAAAACTAAATGACAGTAAGGAATTGAAGGTGCAGGAGGGGTTATACTTTAGAATTTATAAGTGGCGCACATTTTGGAATTTCGCTCTGGGAGTCAGATTCTCTAGAAACAGCATAGGGTTAAAGGAACACTGAACCTACATTTTTTCTTTGGTGATTCAGATAGAGCATGCAATTTTAAGCAACTTTTTAATTTACTTCTATTATCATTTTTTCTTCATTCACTTGCTATCGTTATTTTTAAAAAAGGCATCTAAGCTAAGGAGCCAGAAATTTTTTGGTTCAGGATACTAGACAGCACTTGTTTATTGGTGGGTGAATTTATCCACCAATCAGCAAGAACAACCCAGGTTATTCACCAAAAATGAGCCAGCATCTAAACTTACATTCTTGCTTTTCAAATAAAGATACCAGGAGAATGAAGAAAATGTGATAATAGGAGTAAATTAGAATGTTGCTTTAAATTGCATGCTCTATCTGAATCACAAAAGAAAAAATTTGGGTTTAGTGACCCTTTAAGCTAAGTTTTAGCACCCTTACTATTTTACTATATATTAATATTAGACATAGAGAAAAAATATGTAGGATATTGGTCTGACAGCATTAAAAGGTCCATCCTTGAAACAAATGATAATTCTTTCGGAAAAAGAGAAACCCTACAGGATGCCATCACCATTAGTCTTGTCAATTTGTATTGAAAAATATGTGGGTTTAAATTGTTCAATTTATTTTACTCACCTCAAGCTATGCTTATGGAAGTTGTGAGCCACAGGTAGCATGGAAGACACATGGGACCCTCAGAGGCTTCCCAAATGCCGAATACTGTCCCCCGACATAGGAAATAATGCCTCAAAAAACAAGCAAACTCTGAATAGAGAAAATCCCCATTGAGAGGAAAATGTCACTATTAAGCCAATGCTATTAAATTATTTACAAGATAATAACTGACCTCCTTGGGTCCTTCAAGCACAAAACTACAATGCTACAAAGTATTCAACTCACAAAAGTGCCAATCTGTGTAAATACCTTATTAAAACTTTAAATAAAAAGCTTCAATATCTCTCAATTACCATTTCAGAAATCTAAACGTAATGTATAGCTTTATATTATTTTACTCTGTAGCTGCAAAATCTTGTAGATATCTACAAAGTAGACAAGAATTTTAAACAACCACCACCATTTTTTGCATTTTATCATAACTATAAAATTAAATGTAAGCAAACAAGGGTTCTCAATTTCAAGAAACCAAAATGCCTTTTGTAACAATACAAATGTATTTTATTCTTTATTATTTGGCAGGTATATTGTGCATTACTTTATTTTGTTTTTATGAATTCTGCATTCATAAATGTAATTCCATTATCATAAATATGATGCAAATCCTTTTGGATTCATGCCGTTAAGGAAGATGTTGTCCCTGAGTGTTTTGAAGTTTACTAGTGCATAACTACAGCATTAGTCATTGATCTACAAAGAACTCGAGTTCTGTGATTTATCATACTAGATATGAAGCAAACCAACGATCATCTTAACCAAACATATCAATGTAATGGGCTCAAGCACTAAATTAATAAAAGATATGCTCAAAATAGCCTAAAAGCAGTAGACTTTGCAACTGTCTGCTACATATGTAAATTAGATTTGTATATAATGATTTCATGGATGTGAAGCACAAAGTAATGACATACCCAAGCAGGAATCAAAAGGATTAATATATCCAGAAGCCATAACGAAGCATGATTTTTGTTTGTTTTAATTTAAGGTTAAAGAGTAGAGGAAGTGTTATTATAGTAGATTTACAAATATAGTCATGATTTGTGGTTGGGAAAACAGACAGCTGATGGTTGTGCATTTTCTTTAATAGCTTTATCTTTGTATCAGCTGCACTTAAAGGGAAACTGAAATAGGAGTAAATTAGAAAGTTACTTAAAATTTAATGCTCTATCTGAATCACGAAAGAAAAAAATTGGGTTCAGTGTCCCTTTAAATGGATGGAAAGGTCAAAACTGAAATGGGCATGGGTGCATTTAAATTCTAAATAGAAGCATTTCTGCAATATACTTCCATTAGCAAAAAGGCTTCTGCAGCAAACACACCGTTATTAAAGCTCAGAGAGCTGGAGGTGTGTATTGTGACTGAAGGTGTGGTGCTTGCATACTGGTGCATGGGTCCTGACAGCATATGTGCATATGACGCTGAAAAACAGTGATACATTTTGCTAGAAGCATTATTGCTAATGGAAGCATATTGCGGTCAGGAATGCGGAAATGGAGCCCAAAAACGTGACCACGCCCGGTCACCAGGTGAAACGTATAATCCAAAAAGGCATGCCCGACCGTAAGGTTGAGTCACTTTTATAACAAAGATGATTAAAAAAAACCCTGTTCAATAACCCCCCTCAGGAGATATTAACCTTTGATTCCAAGATACAAAAGGAGCATCACTGAGACCCTGTGTTATAAGATAGTCCCGCGAGGTGGTAGCCCCTCGGTAAAACATCTGAAGTACAGTAGATTTCATTAAGAAAGTAAAATGAAACTATCTTACAAGAATCTACGCCGTGGAACAGGAACACGGCCCTTCAAGTGTGACAGATAGTAGCATCGCTTCTGCCATGGACTTCAGAGAAGAAAGCAGGCAGCGAAACTCATGAACGCCGATTGCTTGTGGAGCTGTTAATATGAATCGGGATGGTTTCGCAGATATACTCTCCCTGCATGCCCGGACTCTAGCTTTCATCCATGCTTTCACTGAAAGGCTAACAGGACTACTTAAAACTCCAGTCCCATGCCGAAGAGTACTAACCTCCATAAGAGACTAATCTAAAACTTCTGACACTTCTCTGCCAACCTCCTCGGACGAAAGGCAAAGAATGACTGGGGGATGAGGGAAGTGGGAGGGGTTTTTAAGCCTATGGCTGGGGTGTCTTTGCCTCCTCCTGATGGCCAGGTTCTGAATTCCCAAAAGTATGAATGCAGCTGTGGACTCTTTCCATTTATGAAGAAAATTAATACACTTTTTACCTCTGTGATTACCTTGTATCTAAGCCTCTGCAGACTGCCCCCTTAGCTCTGTTCTTCTGATAGACATACATTTTAGCCAATCAGTGCTGACTCATAGCCAATCAGTGCTGACTCATAAATAACTCCATGGGAGTGTTATCTATATGGCCTACATGAACTAGCACTGCCTAGCTGAAAAAAACTTTCAAAATGAACTAAGATAAAAGACGTCTTCAAAGGCTTAGAAATTAGCATATGAGCCTACTTAGGTGTAACTTTCAACAAAGAATACCAAGAGGACAAAGCAAATGTGATGATGAAAGTAAACTAGGAAAGATTTTTTAAAATTGCAAGCCCTTTCTGAATCATGAAAGTTTAATTTTGAATAGACTGTCCTTTTAATACTTGTAGGAAAGTGTTCAGATATAACAAAGTAATACAACCTGTAACTAACAACTACAATGTCAAAAGCAGATGTCCTATTCTTTTAAAATAATCAAATTCGGGCACCAAGATGCAGAACCTTTGGTTATTTCTATAGATATGTATGTGCAATGCCATAGCATCAGCATTATGTATCATATCCCCACTACTAAAATTGTGTCCTGAATAATATTCACTTATGTTATTCCATAACAGTGTGAGCTTCTGGGTAAATTATGAATTACTATTGCACTGCACACACCTATATCTGTTGCTTATTGTCGAACAACATTATTCAAAAGCTAAAAGCCTGATCTGTTAACAAGTTAGCCTTGACATCTACATTTTTGAAATGTGCACTATGGTTGGATCGATTCAGAAGATGTAATTGCCGCCCTATAATAAAATCATACCCCCTCTCTTGGAATTATGATCCAGACCCGGGGGAATAGGGGCACACTTCATACAGTGGGACTGTGATGCGTAGATAAATTATGCTGACATGTTCACACGTAGTAGTGAGGATCTGATAAATTACGCTGACCCTATGGCATTGCACACATGCATCTATAGATACACCCCCAAGATGGTGCCCAGATTTGATTGTTTTAAATTAATAGGACAACTGCTTTGACTGTATAAATTTAATTTTTTAACATTTTAGTGGTTAGTTACGGGGTGTATTACTTTGTTTAGCCTTTGCTGTAAAATACGTCACTTGTTTTAATTACATTTTTTTCTATCATTTTTTTTCCCTATTACTATTTGTGTATTAGACTTATGTCATCACAATCGGGTGATTTGTATTGTATTAACATTTGGGTCTCTGTGAGTCACGATGTGATGTGTTTAGTGATTTCCATGGCAACTGGGAATTTTGCCACAATTTTCGCCTGCGGAAGCGTTAAATGTTTAGTTGTTGTTACACTTCTGGTTAGTCTGATGAAGGGGTGAAGTCACTTTAACGTCACTGTTTGAATAAAAGCTCATCTACCTTTACTAAAGTCCAATGAGTGTGGTAGACATCATTTGCGTTATAGATACACACATACCTACACCCTAGTAGTTGTGTCAAGTAAGAGTGTAAATCATACACACACTATATATATATATATATATATATATATATATATATATATATATATATATATATATTAATTTAGTAGTGCATGGTAATAACTACCGCCTTATACTGTACCGGTAAGGGGGGGGGGCCTTCATGGATTCTTGTATCAGGGCCCTGAGGTTTCTAGTTACGCCTCTGATATAAAGTAGATTCAATTTTGAAGTAGAATAAAAAAAGTCAGATTTTATACATTGTATAGTTATAAATTTAAATCCTGCACAAAACTGGAGCACCTCTATCTTTAACCCCTCTCCTGGGAGGCCAAGAACAAAACTAAGGCACGGTGAGAGGGATTAAAGCTCATGTGTGGTTCTTGGTGGGAATTATATCCCACATGTAATGTATTCCTATGGACTTTCATCATCATTTGAAAGAAATATATTTTTTTCTTAAACAAAGTAGTTTTTTTAATAAGTCTAGATTATGTGCACTTCAACAATACTTAGTGAAAGTAGTGAAAGCACTCAATATAAAGCTTGATCCAACATCATTTCCTTCTTTAAAGTGGGAATGTCAATTGTACAGTTATTGTCTACCGCAATGTATATATAAATAGTTATTAATGTAGTCGCTAACATTTTTTTTTTATTTATAACTCTTGTTTTTGAAAAAAAATAGTGTTTAAAAGTAATACTGTTTTAATTGGGACTCCTCCCCAGCACTACTTCCTTGTTCTCCTGTTGTGACATAGCCAGCGGTCCCATCCACTCTCTACGTCGGTCCAAAGCGCGTTCACAATCCTGAGTCAAACTGCGCATGCGTAAAACTCTGCAATCTAGTAAGTGACGCATTGTATTCATGGAGTACTATGCGATCGTGTATAGTAGCAGCATTTCTGTGATCGTCTAACTGCTTCTGATTCTATTGCATCAAATATATTTGTAAGTAATAATTATATTAATTGTACAATTGCGCTCATTGCAAAAGCACATATTTCAAAACTTTACATATGGAAAGTTATTTATTGATAAACGATCCGATGTTGGTAGTAAACTGTATTGCTGAATACAAGTCTAAAGTTATATATATTTTTTTCATCTCTTTAGCTTTTATCGTCATTCTTTAACTATGTATGTATTTATACCCATTGATCATTGTCCGATTTATGTTTTTATTTCTGCACACTCTATTATTAATATTTATATTAACAAATAAACTTGTTTATCATATAATTATTTCACTTATAATTATACGTATAGCATAAGTCGTAACATTTGTTTGTTTAATTGAAATAAAAAGATTGACCTTGCATACTATATTTGTACTGCTGATAAAATATATAAATCTGTATTACACCAAAAAAAAATTGTCTTTGCCATCCGATTTGTAATAAAGCCAATAAATGCTCGTCTCATTAACGAGCATGAGGAAGAAAAAGTGCTATTGCGGGTTTAACGCATGCACATAACAATCGCGTGACGTTGACCGAACGGGGCTGAACGCCCCAGGGGGTAAATGACCATTAGTGTATTGAATAGGACTAGCCTGTCAATCACTTTGAGAAAATGGTGGGCGGAGGAAAGAAGTGGATCGGAGGCTGTTTAAAAGGTAAAAAACAGCATTAAATATTAATAGTTAAAAAAAAAAATGCAGAAATTAGCGCTGATTTTTAATAATGTATCCAACGGCGTGACAGAGTCAGCTAAACTTTACCTTCACTTTAAGTTCTCCCAGTTAAAGGGACACCGAACCCAAATTTTATCTTTCATGATTCAGATAGAGCATGCAATTTTAAGCAACTTTCTAATTTACTCTTATCAATTTTTCTTCATTCTCTTGCAATCTTTATTTGAAAAGAAAGAATGTAAGTTTAGAAGCCAGCCAATTTTTGGTTCACAACCTGGGTTGTTCTTGCCGATTGGTGAATAAATGCTGTCCAGTGTGCTGAATCAAAAATTGTCTGGCTCCTTAGCTTAGATGCCTTCTTTTTCAAATAAAGATAGCAAGAGAACGAAGAAAAAATGATAATAGGAGTAAATTAGAAAGTTGCTTAAAATAGCAAGCTCTATCTGAATCATGAAATAAAAAATTTGGGTTTAGTGTCCCTTTATGCTCAACATAGTCAAAATCAGTCATGTCCTGACAGTCTTTCTTTTGGATAATTAAAAACAGCTATATTTCACAATCTGGCTTACATTAAAGGCCAAATATCGTTTAGCAGGTGCAATTGACTGTAAAGTAGTGAGACCATTTGGACTGAATATATGATATTAAGTAACAGCATAAAATTACCCATGGGTAATATATTTTAAGTTTACATGCTAATACTTTATAGCTTAATCCAATAACAAATATAGCTAAATGTTTAAACTCAACTAGTATTGGATTCAGTGCATTATAAATTCCAAAAACACAATTAACAAAAAAATTTTTTAAAAAAATTAAACATTCTGGTTGATCACCTAAAGCAAGGGGATCCCCACCTACTGAAATAAAGAACCACATGTATTTCCTATTGCTTGAAGAGTGGTTAATTGAAATGAACATAAATATGTTACTACAAACTTTAAAATACATTTTTTTTTTTTTTTTATTTTTTTTTATTGAGGTTGTAAGGAAAGTTACATAACATATTCATCCGATAACAAATATAACAAAATTCTGAAAGATACATCATTATTAAATAAGCATAGTCATAAACCAAAAAAGCAATAGATCCTGGAGTAAATTCTGTGTGCCTTTGGAGGAGAACAAGTACAATAATCATGGAGGAAACATCTATGTCCCGTATTCATTACTCCCCTATGAGAAGGGAGATGTTTGCAACGGATAAGAGGCATATGTGACTGCTATAGGTAGCCATGCAAAACAGGGATGTCAGTAAAGGAAAATATGTTTGTGGACAAAATAGGGGAACCTCAGTTTTATGTTTTATATATAAGAGATGTGACCCACGTCTTACGGTGAAGAGAATTTATAGGTTTATTTATTCTAAAATTGAGGCAAGCGTGGGATAGTAATTGTTTGGTCGCTCTCAGACCAAGTTGGTCAAAAAAGGGGGAGAGGGAGTTCAGCAGGCAAGAGCCGCTCTTATTAAATAAGGAGGGGAATGAGGGGCGGAGCTATCAAGAATGCCAAATTAATAATGTGAATGGGGCTATTAGAGGGGATATTATATAGTTTCAGGTATGGGCTCTATAAGTAGTAATGTGCTATTTAGGTGACTACTGGGGAAGTACATGGGGATAATTATACAGTTTAATGAGAAAGAAGAGCCGAAGCATAAGGCACTGTGAGCTATTCAAAGTGGGTAGGGCACCTAAACAAACTGTTTGTAAAGATATCCTTCTCAAACTACCTGTGGTGGCGTACATAGTGAGGGGTTTTAAGGATCAAGTAAGTTGCAAGACTCCCATATGGAAGTTAAATATGAGCCATAAGCTTGGCGGCAATTGGTGACTTGGTATCTGTGAAAAATCCATAATATAAATAGATGGGGCATATCTCACAAAACATAATAGTGTGGTTAACAAGATGTCAGACCTCTAGAACTGTATATCTACCCTAGTGCCCATGACATTTGGTATTGGAAGCGATAATTCTCATATGTTGAGAAGGGAGTGAGTTTCTGTAGCAAGATCAGGTCTATATATATATTGCAAGGTAGTTGTCTAAATGTGGCGTTACGCCTTTATAACTTAAACTAAGGTTTTAAAGAGAAACAGTGTGAAGCATGAGAGGACCAAGCAAGTTAATAAATAATCATAGTAACCAACATGTAGCAATTATTCCATCAGTAGCTTATATAACCAGCTAAATAACACATAGATGAAAGATACCCTTTTACCATAAAAGCAAACATAACAGGTAAATATAATACTGTACTCAAGATTACCGTAAGCATGAGTAGGGTGTGCAATTGAGAGTTCTGTTACTTAACCGTAGCAGGTAACAGGAGTCAGTAACGTCTTAAGTATATAGGATAGAAGAAAATAAACCTGCTCTCAGTATATAGAGCAACATTAAATACATGCAATAACCATAACCTTAGGTACATTGAGTCCAATGGAGGTTGCCCTACCTTGGACTAAACTGAAGCGGATATTTTATCTTAAAAGAGAGATTCTATTTCTATTCCTGAAGACTTTTTAAATAAAGCATATCAGCTTTAAACGTGAGACAGTGTAGAATACAGGAGAGGAAGAAGGTAACAAATGAGTAGGAGTAGCTCCTGCCAAAGTCATATGTGAGGGAGTTATTAAGATATAAGGAATGCAGAGGACTTCGGCATGAACCCCTCTCCTAGGGAAATGCCAGCTATAGGCGATGTGGGGAAAAGGAATAGGGGTATGACCCGCAGGCAATAAGTACCGGCGGGAAAGGAAGGAGAGGGGCCTAACAGGAGTAGGTGAATTGTCCAATTAATAACTTCCGCATAGGGAGTATAATTATCTAGAAATATAAATGTCATAATGTGGTATGAGATATCTAGAAATACAGGCACTCTATAAGATACACATGGCATCAGAACTCAATAACCTAACATGGCATGCTAAAAATAGTAGAAATTAGTCCTAAACAAAGATGGCAAATAAGTAGATAATATCATAACAAAAACAAAACAAAACTCTAGATTTTAAAGAAAGTGAACTGAATTGTTTAGGGTAGTACAAAATGATATATAATGTGGGGGTATGGGTATTATCAGCGACAGGGGAGGCTAAAGAGGACAGGCTGTAAGGTGTATTAATGTGCTGTGCCGAGTTACTTATGTTTAGCTAAAATAAGAGTTCCTCAGTAAAATTTACCTACAGTCCAAAAACTTTCCCAGTAATTCCATTTAGTTGAAACCATGTTCTGTAAACAAAAGACTCAAAAATAGGGTTATATATATGAACCTCCTGACTTATAAATAGCTATCTATATTTAAGCTACATATGTTAAACACTTTAAGCTTCCAATGGTTACATTGGAATGGAGGAACAACCCATCTCAAAGGAGTAAGGCTGGATGGCTTAAATTACTACTGTATACCAGAGAGGTAGTGGGATTTACTCTTATATATAGTGGCTATATGAGAGTGCTGACCCTATTGCCTGTCAGTAACATAGCAGGTATTAAAATTGAACACTAAAGCCTCTATTGAGAGCACACCTCTATGTCTGCAGCAGTAACTCTATTAATAGTGACTTACATAACCACATAAACACATATTTTCAATGGTTACAGCTCTTATAACATATAGTACACTAAGTGAGATAATGGGGAAAAAAAAAAAAAGAGAAAAAAAAAACATTAAACAGGAAAGTTGGGATTATTCAGCCAATGTGATGGGGGAATTAGTCCCTCAAACCAAAATCCCTCTGAGCCACATATAACAGTGAATGTCAGTCACACAGAGAGAAGTTCAAGGTTTGTAAAACTTTATCCAATACCTCTCCTGTATTGTGGATCTACAGCGTAAGCAAGGAGCAGATATATGTGAAACTGTTCATGGGGGAGCAATGAGACAGAAAAGCCAGAGCGGGTAGAAGCCTGGGTTTCTGACATCTTGACGGCCAGGTGATCGAATGACAAATAGTATTGCATTGCTATGCAGAAAGGAGTATCAGCCGTGATGTAGGTCTCATACTGCTCTAAGTCCCGCCACCAAGCCTGCAGGGAGCCAGCTCTACCCTCAAAGATGCGCCCGATCGATCTCATGGTGGCTTCACATGAGGCTGTGTCTTTTGATGAGCTGGTGGGAGAGTCCACAGGGCCGGTAGAGGTTGTAGATAGGATGATCTCAGATAGTAGCAGCTGTGTAGGACCCATTGCTCTGCCTTTAAGAAACACAGAGTTTGTCCCTACCTTAATATAGCGTGGGACTGTAGTTATAAAATCTAGGCGATCAGCTGGCTCCCTTGCAGCAAGGCACAGCATACTCTGATCTCGGGCCGTTATTTGCAGAGTCTGAGATAGCCCCTTATCCAAAAGAGTGGTGTTCTCAGGGGTGATAGAGGGCCCAGTGATTTCTAAAAATGAGTTGCCTCTGGAGTCACGCTGTACATCCGATGTTGCAGCATAGTGGGTACTAGAGTCTCCATAGGCATTAGATGGTATAAGGGAATCCACCTCCGGTTCGTTCAGCTCCGCTTGCAGGGTAGCCATAAGCATCTGAAAATGCTGCCTGAGGTCGTGATAGTGACAATCTAGTGAGTGCAGCAAGTTACGCTCCCAGAGTGCTATGGGATCCATTGTAGTAGGACAGTAATCAATAAAACTCTCTAGGTTGAAAGTTTGGTCTGAGTTCCACGTGTCCTGCAATATGGCCGCTCGGTGTATGAATTATGTGTGAGCTGCGGGTGATAGAAAAATGTTCTCTTTATCGCTGAGCCCTTCTACATGGATCTATAAATTAGCAGCCTTAATTTTGTCCAATTTTGAGCGATACTGAGCGGTCTGGTAAATGGTTGAAAATAGTATTTGAGCAGAGCTCTCTTAGTATGCGACCGCTCAGATGCCCGGCTTGCTCCGCCCCCTAAAATACATTTTTAATAAGATAAGTTTCACAAATATACCTGTACAAACAGATCCATTATATATGTAATTAGAAATAGATACAGAGGACAGGAATATGTGAGTTGCAGAGATTAAAGTGAATGTAAAGTGCGCATCCTGACAAACGTTACCCTTATTGTGTATTAAAAATAAATAGTAGTTTCATTCATCGATTTTCCATATTCTTGTTATATACATCCTTTTTTTTAATTTTATCGTTGGCTCCCGTTATTTTTATCCTCCACCCGGCACACGCGCCTACTTCTGGTCATTCTGATTGACGTCTTACTAACCAATCAATGCTCTAACCACAGGGGGACCCACCCCTTACAATGACGTAACTACTCCTTTTTGCGCCTGCGTTGTAATCATGTTCAGACGATTTCCTTTTACACTCATGCACATTTCGCGCATGCGCAATAGTTTTCATTTACGGAGCCCTGTCATTTCTGAATTACTGTACCGCACGGTAAGTACATCATTATAAGGGCTCCGTATTTTTTAATGACAGCTTAGTTTGCAAACCAATAGTGTTTGAATTCCGAAAATAAATTGTAATTATTATTATTAACACAAATTTTGACAGCATTTCATGCATGCGCAATGGCAAATGAAAACGGGAGCGCGCATTGACAAGATGTAAGCAGCGGGTGGGACCGCTGTATAAGTGATATGGCTAAAAATAAGGAAGTAAACGGTGGGAGGAGCAGGTACAGTGAATCGTGGATATTTCAAATAAAAAATAAACAACATATTATTAATTTTATAAAAAAATTATAGTGGCGGTTAGGTTAATATAAGGATTGCCTACAGGAATATGTTTTCAAATCCATGAAAATTGACAATCACTTTAAGCACTGTCTGACGGGAGGAGACATAAAATCAAGTGGAAAGCCATATTGTGACACCTGGGAATTAGATTTTACCACTGTATCTTAAAAGTTATTTATCAAACTATGTAAAATGTAAATTAATTAATATTGCGCTTTCATGAAAATAAATGCAAGACTCTCCCAAGCACCAATAAGAAACGCTGCATTATACAAGAAATTCATGCAATGGCTTATATATATTTGTATGAAATCCATGTGAAAGTTTGTATCCTTTGTGTGAAAACCAAATGAATACAATAATTTATTACATATTTTAATTTTTAAAGGGATACTGAACCCAAATTGAAAATGGACCAGCTTCTAAACTTACATTCTTGCATTGCAAATAAATATACCAAGAGAATGAAGACAATTTTATAATAGGAGTAAATAAGAAAGTTGCTAAAAGTTGCATGCTCTATCTGAATCATGGAAGAAATAAATGTGGGTTCAGTGTCCCTTTAAGTAGAACAGTAATTTTGGTCAAATTGCTTATATGCCACCTAAAAATGAATATGAAAGGTTTACACCCAGCCTCAGGTATGGTTTTATTATACTAAAAATAGGGGAAGCAGGAATTGTATAAATATCAGATCTAAATAGAAGGTTTAAATTGACTTTATACACAATGTTTAAAGAGAACATTTATCAAGCAGCATTTGCTGCTTCTGAGAGTTTGTGGTGCATGCTTGCCTGAGTGAGCCTGAAACCACACATTTAAGAAGCAGTACCTGCTTCTTATCTTCTCCACCAAAATCACCCCAAACTCGCTCAAGTCATTGACAGGCTCTTGTGTGATTGGCTGCACAATCAGTCCAGCTTCCCCATTCACTTTTTTTTTAATTAATGATGCAAATATAAATGGAAAAAATAAATAAATAAAAGAAACTGGTGCTTCCAAAAGTAACAAAGAAATGTGCAGCTTGAAAATGTGGAAGTTTCAATTTTTTTATTAAAAGGGAAAATAATTAAAATGCTAATTTATGCACAAAAATATTAAGCTGTTTAAATGTAATATTAGACATGCATACAATGCATGTGTGCACACAAATGAAACTGTAGTATACATGCTTGTTTTCTATCTGAATTACTAACTAAAACACATCCTATACTGATGATTAGGAACAAGTTTACCCAACCATGACAAAAATAGTAGGTTTATTCAGCACAGCCAGGTCAATAAAAAACAAATAACTGCAACACATTTAAATGCTCTCTTTCAGATGCCATACAGAAAAACTGCCATTATTGCCTCAAGAGATTCCTGGCTATTGGGTTTTACGCAACAACTTAAAAGCAGTCAGTGTAGCAAATGTACTTATAAATCATAAAATACCTATAAAAAAATTAATAGCAAAAAAACAGGATTTATGCTTACCTGATAAATCTATTTCTTTCTGCATATGGTGAGTCCACAGCTTCATCAATTACTGTTGGGAATACCACTCCTGGCCAGCAGGAGGAGGAAAAGAGCACCACAGCAAAGCTGTTAAGTATCACTTCCCTTCCCACAATCCCCAGTCATTCGACCAAAGGGAAATGGAGAAAAAAGGAGGAACACAAGGTGTACAGGGAGTGCAGAATTATTAGGCAAATTAGTATTTTGACCACCACATCATCCTCTTTATGCATGTTGTCTTACTCCAAGCTGTATAGGCTCGAAAGCCTACTACCAATTAAGGATATTAGGTGATGTGCATCTCTGTAATGAGAAGGGGTGTGGTCTAATGACATCAACACCCTATATCAGGTGTGCATAATTATTAGGCAACTTCCTTTCCTTTGGAAAAATGGGTCAAAAGAAGGACTTGACAGGCTCAGAAAAGTAAAAAATAGTGAGATATCTTGCAGAGGAATGCAGCACTCTTAAAATTGCAAAGCTTCTGAAGCGTGATCATCGAACAATCAAGCGTTTCATTCAAAATAGTCAACAGGGTCGCAAGAAGCGTGTGGAAAAACCAAGGCGCAAAATAACTGCCCATGACCTGAGAAAAGTCAAGCGTGCAGCTGCCAAGATGCCACTTGCCACCAGTTTGGCCATATTTCAGAGCTGCAACATCACTGGAGTGCCCAAAAGCACAAGGTGTGCAATACTCAGAGACATGGCCAAGGTAAGAAAGGCTGAAAGACGACCACCACTGAACAAGACACACAAGCTGAAACGTCAAGACTGGGCCAAGAAATATCTCAAGACTGATTTTTCTAAGGTTTTATGGACTGATGAAATGAGAGTGAGTCTTGATGGGCCAGATGGATGGGCCCGTGGCTGGATTGGTAAAGGGCAGAGAGCTCCAGTCCGACTCAGACGCCAGCAAGGTGGAGGTGGAGTACTGGTTTGGGCTGGTATCATCAAAGATGAGCTTGTGGGGCCTTTTCGGGTTGAGGATGGAGTCAAGCTCAACTCCCAGTCCTACTGCCAGTTTCTGGAAGACACCTTCTTCAAGCAGTGGTACAGGAAGAAGTCTGCATCCTTCAATAAAAACATGATTTTCATGCAGGACAATGCTCCATCACACGCGTCCAAGTACTCCACAGCGTGGCTGGCAAGAAAGGGTATAAAATAAGAAAATCTAATGACATGGCCTCCTTGTTCACCTGATCTGAACCCCATTGAGAACCTGTGGTCCATCATCAAATGTGAGATTTACAAGGAGGGAAAACAGTACACCTCTCTGAACAGTGTCTTGGAGGCTGTGGTTGCTGCTGCACGCAATGTTAATGGTGAACAGATCAAAACACTGACAGAATCCATGGATGGCAGGCTTTTGAGTGTCCTTGCAAAGAAAGGTGGCTATATTGGTCACTGATTTGTTTTTGTTTTGTTTTTGAATGTCAGAAATGTATATTTGTGAATGTTGAGATGTTATATTGGTTTCACTGGTAAAAATAAATAATTGAAATGGGTATATATTTGTTTTTTCTTAAGTTGCCTAATAATTATGCACAGTAATAGTCACCTGCACACACAGATATCCCCCTAAAATAGCTATAACTAAAAACAAACTAAAAACTACTTCCAAAACTATTCAGCTTTGATATTAATGAGTTTTTTGGGTTCATTGAGAACATGGTTGTTGTTCAATAATAAAATTAATCCTCAAAAATACAACTTGCCTAATAATTCTGCACTCCCTGTAGAGGTGCCTGAGGTTTAGTAAAAAAAAAAATAACTGTCTTAAAATAAAGGGCGGGGCCGTGGACTCACCATATCCAGAAAGAAATAGATTTATCAGGTAAGCATAAATCCTGTTTTCTTTCCAAAGATATGGTGAGTCCATGGCTTTATCAATTACTGTTGGAAATCAATACCCAAGCTAGAGGACACAGATGAACAGGGAGGGACAAGACAGGCAGACCTAAACAGAAGGCACCACCGCTTGAATAACCTTTCTCCCAAAAGAAGCCTCAGCCGAGGCAAAATAATCAAATTTGAAAAAGTATGCAAGGAAGACCAAGTTGCAGCCTTGCAAAACCGATCCACAGAAGCTGCATCTGTGAAAATCCAAGAAGAAGAGACAGCCCTTGTGTAATGAGCCATAACTCGCAGGAGACTGCAGCCCTGCAAAACAAACTTCTCAACCAGAGAAAAGAGATGTAGCAGTAGCTTTCTGATACAGAGAAAACAAACAAAAAACAGAAGAGAAAATATTAAGTACACACAACATTCAAATTGTGCACACATGTTCCTCAACATATAAGAATGAGGACACAGAGAGGGAACAACAAATTCCCAAACAAAATTTCCACTTAGGATAAATAACCGCCTTATCTGAAATAAGATAAAGCGAATCACACTGCAAAGCTGAGAGTACCTAAACTCTCAGAGCAGAAGATATAGCAAAAAAGAAAACTCCCAAGATAAAAATAATTAAAATCTGAGCCTGCTGCAAAACCTTAAAACCAAGGTTAAAACTCCAAGAGGAGAAACAGACTTAAACAAAGGCCAAGCCATCAGAGCATTGTAAATCTCTCTCAACTCCAAGATGGTTATGGAAAGAGCAGACTCCTCTCAAGTCTATAGTCACCCACCCAACAGGCTAGCGGCCGTGGTCACTATTACTCAGGAAGGTTTCCGGAAGCATGTGCCTTGAGGCAGATGCTCCTGAGAAAACCAAATGATTCTTGGGAATGCGGGCAACAATCCCGTTACCTCTCACAAGCTAAGTGAGCAATATACCACTAATTCCCCTCTCTGATCCACAGGGAAGAGTCTCATTTTTGACAGATCTAGATCTATCCTCTGACACAGAGCAACAAGATCCCTGGTCCACTATCTGAACATGCATAATAGCAGACTCTCAGATGGAATCGAGCAAAGGGATGATTGTCCAATGAAACAACCATCAGACCAATTACCTCCATACATTGAGCCACTAAAGGGCCAAACAGAAGAGTACCGAAAGAAACAAGAAGGAAGAATCCTCTATTTTCTGACCTCTGACAAAAATATTTTCAGAGATAGGGAAACTAAGATGGTTCCTAAGAAAACTACCCCTGTAGCTGGAACAAGGGAATTCATTTTCAGATTCACTTCCCATCCGTGTGAAAGACAACAAGATCTCTGTATGAGAGTTTGCTTGTTGAAAAGATTGCGCCTGAACCATTATGTCGTCCAGGAAGGGCATCATAGCAATTCCCGGAAACCTGATCACTGCCAAGATGGCCCCCTCTGGGAGCCGTGGCAAGGCCAAAGGGAAGAGTCACAAACTGAAAGTGTTTGACATAAAGGCAAAACTCAGGAACTTAAAAATACACATCCTCCAGGTCTATGGTCACCATGAACTGATCCTTTTGAATCAAAGGAAGAATGAAACCCCTGGTTTCCACCTTGAAAGACGGTAACCTGAGAAAAAAAAAATGTTGAGACACTTTAGATCTACCAGAGGACGAAAAATTCCATCCTTTTCGGGAACCACGAATGGAAATGAAAAGAATTCTAGACCCCGTTCCCTTACAGGAACTGGACCTAACACTCACAGGGAAGAGAGGTCCCAAACGCACTTCAAAAATGCCTCACTGTTATCTGGCCTGCAGATAAACTGAGAGGTGGAACCTGTCTCTGGGAGAAAAGGTATGAATTATATGTAGAAAACCTGAGATACTATGTCCACAACCTATCTGGGACATCTTGTATCCATGTTTGAAGACAGAGAGATTTAGCCCCCGGATTGGGGGCAAACTCCTTAATGTCATTTTGTCTTGCGGTAGAAAAGACCCTTTTCGATCCGTAATATCAGATATATTCCTGTCAAACCAGGATCAAACAAGGTCTTACCCTTTGAAGGAAGCGTCAGAAGCTTGAACTCAGAGGAAAATCCACTGAATACAGCCACAAAGCCCCGCGGGCAAGCTTAAAAACCTTAAATCTGTTTTGGATCTCCTACAAAGGAGTCCCTACCGAATTGGAATCAAACCAGGCGTCCCACCAATAGGATGCCGCACTTGACCCAGGCAATACAAACTTCCATGTAAGCCTCCCGCTTAGTCCATTGATCCTGAAAAGAACAGCCACCCTCTCTAGGAATCATAGTTCTCTTAGCCAGAGTAGAAAGGCCCTACTTCTATAGGCACCGTGCGCCATTATATTTAATGGAGACAGTGACAGGAAACATCTTTAAAAAAAAAAGGAGACAGGAAAAAAAGTGAATCCCTGACTTCTCCCATTCCTGTGAAAATCTGTCAGTACGGTCTGGAACAGGAAAAAACTTCCAAAGAGGAATCCCAGTATATATAACATTTACTAGATTCTGCAGGGTTGACAATGACAGACGTATCGGAGTCGCTCCAAATTAGACAAAACCGCCTTTAACAATACACAAAGGTGTCCAAGTTTAAATCTGAAGGTTACTACTTCAGCATCAGATAAATGAATTATAATGTCTGAATCTGAGCTTTCTCCCTCAGAGGCTACCGACATATCCTCATCACCAAACCTATGAGGAAAAGCAGTCTGTGTAGCCGTAGGTGGAACAGAAACCTTACTATCTGAATCTTTTATATTACTCCCATAAGTATAGGAAAAGCAGATAATGCCACAGATACCGCAGAAGATACCTGGGCAACAAATTCTGCAAGCAAATAACTCCTCCAGGAGATTGAGAGGAACCACAGGGCACTGCATGTGACGCCATAAAGGCTTGGGACGATTGAGGAGAAAGCTGTGGCATTGCCTAAACAGTATCAACCTTAGAGACAATGGGCTCAGTGGGCAACAATCAATCTTTTAACTAACATATGGCACTGAATTGTACATGCAAAACCAAAAGTGCTTCAGGGTACAACATGCGTTCTTAGAACAGAATGGTTTGTGAAAACAAAGAAATTGTGCCTCAAAACAGAACCCTATTTTATAATAGAAAATAAACATAAATTCTCTCATCTAATGTTTAATACTTATCTCTATACATGAGGAACAAATTTGTAAGGGTCAGACAGCACCTGTATATAGGAGCAGAATCCTCCATGATGCTAAGAAAAATATTTGACAAACAAATATAAAGAAATATAGAATATAATTAATAAGGTACTGTCTTTTTGAATTGTAAAAATGCGCAAAAACTTGGCTTGACCAGACAATTCATGCCCACACCATGTAATTATCAAACTTATGTTCACATACTTTAAATTAGCCCCCAGGGATAAAAAGAGTAGACAATAAGCAACAGGTAATTCTAATAACCCGTACAGGACACCGCCACACTCTGTGACTGAGGTGCCTACCTGCCCTACTTGAGAGCTAATCGCAAGCCACAAGAGAATTTATTCACAACACAGTCGCAATCTGTCTGATTCTTAGAAACGGAACTAGAATGAGGCGAGATCGGCTAGAGGAGCTGCACCATAGAATTCCAGCCGATGTGAAAACAAAAGTAAACTGCTTCCTGACTGAGATACGTCAGATACGGTTAAGAACTGCAAGCAAATAACTCTTCCTTATGAAGTCAATATTGCAAGATGATAATACGCAATTCCTTTCAATAAAATAAACCCTTGAGCCACCAAACAAGAGTTACTTCTATTTCCATAGAAAAGATTAACTTGATCTCTAAATCACATGCATATTTGTGTGCCTGCCCTCTGCCAATTAACCCCAAACTAGGAGTGCGGTCCCATAAATTAATTCAGTCTGTAAATCTTTTTGGGAAGCCCAGCTTAACCCGTTCAGTGCCAGCCTCCTTCTGTAAATCTTTACCCCAGAAGACAAAAGGCACTTACCCGCACCTCTAGCTGTCCGGCAGGAGGACAGCCTACCCGGTATGAGAGGAAGCCACTCCTCACAGAGACCTGTAGAAAAAAAGAAAGATCAGAGAAAACCTACTCAGGCTTTCTATTTTAGGGCAGCAACAATGTAAGGAAATCGCAGCAAGGTCCACCTCACAAGTTCCTAACTGCTTTAAAGCCACCACTACTATATTGAAGAGATTGATGTGTACTACAGCCCAGAACATAGGAAAGATCAGAGCAAACTTACTCTGGCTTTCAAAATAATAAAATCTTGCTTAAAGCAAAAGAAATCCAATTTTCTTCAGACACCAAAAACTTCACCTCCTCCATTAACAGAGGCAAAGAGAATGACTGGAGATTGTGGGAAGTGAAGTGATACTTAAAGGGACAGTCAAGTCCAAAAAAAAATTAATGATCTAAAATGTATTTGTAATTTTAAACAACTTTCCAATTTACTTTTACCACCAATTTTGCTTTGTTCTGTATGTATTCTTAGTTGAAAGCTAAACCTAGGAGGTTCATATGCTAATTTTTTAGACCTTGAAGACTGCCTCTAATCTGAATACATTTTGACCACTAGAGGGCATTAGTTCATGTATTTCATATAGATAACATTGAGCTCATGCACGTGAAGTTTCCCTGGAGTGAGAACTGATTGGCTAAAATGCAAGTCTGTCAAAATAACTAAGGGGGTAGTTTGTAGAAGCATAGATACAAGGTTATCACAGAGGTAAAAAGTGTATTTCTATAACAGTGTTGATTATGCAAAACTGGGGAATGGGTAATAAAGGGATCATCTTTCTTTTTAAATAACACAAATTCTGGTGTTGACTGTCCCTTTAACAGCTTTGCTGTGGTGCTCTTTGCCGCGTCCTGCTTGCCAGGAGTGGTATTCCCAACAGTAATTAATGAAGCCGTGGACTCACCATATCTTAGGAAAGAAATAGAATATGCATATGTTAAATGAGTCACCAGCACTGTTTCAAATCACTGTTGTTACAAGGAGGTTCACACAAGCGACATATTTTAAAGCTCTGCTAAACTGAGACGTATACAGACTAGGGGGTCAATTTATCAAAGTGCAAGCGGACATGATACAATGTAGCATATTATGTCTGTCGCACATCGATAAATACCGACAGCATACGCTGTCGCATTAATCATTACACAAGCAGTTCTTGTGAACTGCTTGTGCAATGCCGCCCCCTGTAGGGGGTGTCAATCAGCCCGATCGTATAATGCCGCCCCGCTAGCAGGGGGTGTCAATCAGCCCGATCGTATAGGATTGTGCGGATTGAAGACCGCAGCCTCGGAGGCAGCGGACAAGTTATGGAGCAGCGGTCTTTAGACCGCTGCTTCATAACTACTATTTCCGGCGAGCCTGAAGGCTTGTGCAGAAACAGGGGCATCAAGCTCCATTCAAAACTTGATAATTTGGCCCCTAGAAGTAAGCAACCTAATGATTTGAAGGCTGAAACAAATAAGTGACAACAAGTATAAGCTTCTCCTGCCATGGTAAGTCTATCTAATGAAGACTTGCTTTTTCTAGTGCCAGAGCCAGTGTGTGTGTGTACCATACATGTCTTAAGAACAGGAAGACAGCTTTACAATTTATATGTTTAATATACATTTTAATCATGTTGTTAAAAAGCAATACATTCTTTGTCTGCTACAAGTTTACCCAAGAAAAGAATATCTGGTATTTACTATATTTTAAAAAAGATATTTCTGTTTGGCATTAGGAGGGGGCTAGTTTTTATTGTGTGCCTTTTTTTATTATATTTCAAATAAGCAGTGTTTATTTTCCAGTTATATAGAGATACCTCAACAGGACTAAAGAAAAGAAAAAATGAATACAATAGCACATGTATATATATGTGTATATATATATATATATATATATATATATATATATATATATTCATAAATACACATATATTTGTTTGTTTTTTACACAATTATATATATATATATATATATATAACACACACACACACATATATATATATATATATATATATATATATATATATATATATATATATACACACACATATATAACACATTGGTGACGTCTATGTGAAGGTTGGTGTTGCCAATAGGTATGCGTGTATGATAGTTACGTACAACATGTCAATTGTTGTTTATGGCATCGGCTTTGTTTATGTGGTTACCAAGGTAACTGCTCTCCATGTGGGTACGTGCGTGAGTGGTGTTACGTGATGACGTCACGCACGTGAGACGCTTGTGGAGTTTGCGTTTTTTCCTATGGGGCATTTAAACACGGCTGGATGCTCAGGTAAACATGTTTTTAGATTCACTGAGGTGAATCATGCTTAGGCATTTGACAAAGGGATTGTAAGAATACCGAAACGTTATGCCATTTTTTAACTGGTATGAATAAAGATAATATTTTAGATAAGTGAGTGCCATTTTTTCTATTGTCTACATCTTTATATTTTGATTTGCACCCTGGCAAGTATGTGATATAAGAAGGACTGTGCTTATCCTGCTGGGACTTTGATACTATATATATATATATATATATATATATATATATATATATATATATTTATTAGATACACAGACACACACAACCCCACACCGAGCTGCAGGTGGTAGATTGTCAAGATGTATTAACCACATTTTTGTTTTTTAGCATAGTATATTAGTTGTAATAGAGAAATGCAAGTCAACCAGCTTCCAGAGTTTTTCAATCTAAGCTTACTGGACTAACTTTTTTTACTCCTCTCTACAACACATATTACTATCATTTCATTTTCCTGACCATTCATTCTTTAACCCTGCTTTCAAATGCTCATTTTGTTAAAAAAATTAATGACTTTCGATGGAATTTGGTAACATTATTCAAAGGTTAATTCTTTGCAAATTATAAAAGTTTAATCATAAAAGAGGCCGACAGGTGAAGTTTAGGATAAGCTTGTAGAAAAAAACTATTTAATTTGCACATTAGGGCCTCGATCCGATATGCAGCGTCGCCCGCAAAAGCCGGCGACGCCTAATTTTGTGCTGGTTTGGTATCACATATACGGTGTAACCTAGAAGTTACGCTTGTACATTTCTGCCTTCGGCCGTAGTTATTTGGCCCATAGACAGGTATACCAAACCAGCGCAGTTTGGTATCCAATATACAGCGTAAGGACTTACGTGGCGAAAATGGAGAAATCCTACTCCATTTTCACCTCGCCACAAATTGCAGGCGTAGTAAGCCTTACCCTGTGTATTGGAGCCCCGTAACTCCCTAAACTGGCTGCAAAATAAAACCTAACACCTAACGCATACGCAATGCCTATCTACTTGCCAACCGCGAACTGCTAAATAAAACCTAACACCTAACGCATGCACAATGTCCATCTACCTGTCAACCGCAATCCCCCGCCACATCCCTAATAAAGTGTTTAACCCCTAAACCGCCGCTCTTGGACCCCGCCGCCACCTACATTATCTATATCACCCCCTAATCTGAGCCCCCTACACCGCCAGATACATTAAATGTTTTACCCCCTAATGTGAGCCCCCTACCCCGCCGCCACCTACATTAACTATGTTACCCCTAATATGAACCCCCTACACCGCCGCCACCTATTTAAACTATATTAACCCCTAATGTGAGCCCCCTACACCGCCGCCACCTATATTAAATTATTAACCCCTAATCTAATCCCCCTATACTGTCGCCACCTATATTAAATTATTAACCCCTAATCTAATCCCCCTATACCGACGCCACCTATATTAAATTATTAACCCCTAAAATACTAAAATATCCCTACCACTAAACCTAAGTCTAACCCTACAAAAGCCCTGAAAAGGGCTTTTTGCGTGGCATTACCCCAAAGTAAACAGCTCTATTGCCAGCCCTTAAAAGGGCTTTTTGCAGGGCTTTGCCCCAAAGTAATCAGCTCTTTTACCAGCCCTTAAAAGGGATTTTTGTGGGGCATTGTCACAAAGTAATCAGCTCTTTTGCCTCTAATCTAAATCCCCCTACACCGCCGCCACCTATAATAAATGTATTACCCCCTAATCTAATCCCCCTACACCGCTGCCATCTATATTAACCCTAATTATATTAGGGTTAATATAGTTAATATAGTTATTATATTATAGATATTAACTATATTAACCTTATATTAGGGTTAATATAGTTAATATAGTTATTATATTATATATATATTAAGTATAATAACCCTATCTAACTCTAACACCCATAACTAAATTCTTATTAAAATAAATCTAATTAATATTAATATTATTAATTAAAATATTCCTATTTAAATCTAAATACTTACCTATAAAATAAACCCTAAGATAGCTACAATATAAATTAAATTTTCCATCCCTTACTTCGCACAAGGATTAAGATGTTCTGGTAGATTATAATGTAATTTAACCTTATCTTATTTTGTCTATTTACTTTCAACAACATTTATGATTTTTTTTTCACCTGTAACATTTCTACATTGTTACTGTAATACTATTTGAAAAGTTCAATAAAATACAATACTGCAAAATAAATAAAAAAACAAAAAACAGTAGTGGCAAAACAACTGCATTAATATCAGATCTTAAGTCTGCATTGATATTCACACTCAGTTGAAAAAATGTATGATTTTTATTTTGCTGAAAGCATTGTATGAAAGTTTATGTGACATATTTGTTCTTTGTTATCACAATACCATTTTGAAAAGTTCAATAAAAATTCTATACTTAAAAAAAAAATATACAAAAAAAAAAAAAAATAATAGTGGCAAGAAAATTACATTAATACCAGAGCTTAAGGCCCATATTTATCAAGCTCCGTACAGAGCTTGAAGGGCCATGTTTCTGGCGAGTCTTCAGACTCGTCAGAAACACAAGTTATAAAGCAGCGGTCACTAAGACCGCTGCTCCATAACCTGTCCGCCTGCTCTGAGCAGGTGGACAGACAACGCCGGAAATAAACCCGATAGAGTACGATCGAGTTGATTGACACCCCCTGCTGGCGGCCTATTGGTCGCGAGTCTGCAGGGGGCGGCGTTGCACCAGCAGCTCTTGTGAGCTGCTGGTGCAATGCTGAATACGGAGAGCTTATTGCTCGCCGTATTCAGCGAGGTCTGTCGGACCTGATCCGCACTGTCGGATCAGGTACAACAGAACTTGATAAATTGGGGCCTAAGTCTGCATTGATATTTACTGTATACTCAGTTAACAAAATGTATACTTTTTATTTTACTAAAAGGATTATATAAAATGCTGATATGTGACATATTTGTACTTTGTTACTTAAAAAATTAGCTTTAATACCATAGCTTAAATCTGCATTTAAATTCAGGCCTTGCTTTACAGAAAGTAAACGCCTAGATTTAGAGTTCTGCGTTAGCCGTCCAAACCAGCGTTAGGGGGTCCTAACGCTGGTTTTTACCGCCCGCTGGTATTTAGAGTCAGTCAGGAAAGGGTCTACCGCTCACTTTCCAGCCACGAATTTTCCATACCGCAGATCCCCCTACGCCAATTGCGTATCCTATCTTTTCAATGGGATCTTTCTAACGCCGGTATTTAGAGTCTTGGCTGAAGTGAGCGTTAGAAATCTAACGACAAGACTCTAGCCACAGAGAAAAGCCAGGAGTTAAGAGCTTTATGGGCTAACGCCGGTTCATAAAACTCTTAACTACTGTGCTCTAAAGTACACTAACACCCATAAACTACCTATGTACCCCTAAACCGAGGCCCCCCCACATCGCTGCCACTCCCCTAATCTGCCGACCGCACACTGCCGCCACCTACATTATCCCTATGTACCCCTAATCTGCTGCTCCTAACATCGCCGACCCCTACATAATATTTATTAACCCCTAATCTGCCCCCCCAACGTCGCCACTACCTACCTACAATTATTAACCCCTAATCTGCCGACCGGACCTCACCGCTACTCTAATAAATGTATTAACCCCTAAAGCTAAGTCTAACCCTAACCCTAACACCCCCCTAAGTTAAATATAATTTTATTCTAACGAAATAAAATAAATCTTATTAAATAAATTATTCCTATTTAAATCTAAATACCTGTAAAATAAACCCTAATATAGCTACAATATAAATAATAATTATATTGTAGCTATTTTAGGATTAATATTTATTTTACAGGCAACTTTGTATTTATTTTAACCAGGTACAATAGCTATTAAATAGTTATTAACTATTTAATAGCTACCTAGTTAAAATAATTACAAAATTACCTGTAAAATAAATCCTAACCTAAGATACAATTAAACCTAACACTACACTATCAATAAATAAATTTAATAAACTATCTACAATTATCTACAATTCTATCAACTAAACTACAAAAAAAAAAAAAAACACTAAATTACAAAAAAAAAACAAACACTAAATTACAAAAAATAAAAAAAGATTACAAGAATTTTAAACTAATTACACCTACTCTAAGCCCCCTAAAAAAATAAAGTCCCCCAAAATAAAAAAATGCCCTACCCTATTCTAAAATAAAAATTGTAAAGCTCTTTTACCTTACCAGCCCTTAAAAGGGCCTTTTGCGGGGCATGCCCCAAAGAATTCTGCTCTTTTGCCTGTAAAAAAAAACATACAATACCCCCCCAACATTACAACCCACCACCCACATACCCCTAATCTAACCCAAACCCCCCTTAAATAAACCTAACACTAAGCCCCTGAAGATCTCCCTACCTTGTCTTCACCATGCCGGGTATCATCGATCCGTCCAGAAGAAGGTTCGAAATCTTCATCCTATCCGGGCAGAAGAGGACATCCGGACCGGCAGACATCTTCATCCAGACGGAATCTTCTATCTTCTTCCATCCGGCGCGGAGCCATCCTTCTTCACCGACGCACTGACGACGAATGAAGGTTCCTTTAAGGGACATCATCCAAGATGGCGTCCCTCGAATTCCGATTGGCTGATAGGATTCTATCAGCCAATAGGAATTAAGGTAGGAAAAATCTGATTGGCTGGTTGAATCAGCCAATCAGATTCAAATTCAATCCGATTGGCTGATCCAATCAGCCAATCAGATTGAGCTTGCATTCTATTGGCTGTTCCGATCAGCCAATAGAATGCGAGCTCAATCTGATTGGCTGATTGGATCAGCCAATCGGATTGAACTTGAATCTGATTGGCTGATTCAATCAGCCAATCAGATTTTTCCTACCTTAATTCCGATTGGCTGATAGAATCCTATCAGCCAATCAGAATTCGAGGGACGCCATCTTGGATGACGTCCCTTAAAGGAACCTTCATTTGTCGTTAGTCCGTCGGTGAAGAAGGATGGCTCCGCGTCGGCTGCTTGAAGATGGTCCCGCTCCGCGCCGGACGGAAGAAGATAGAAGATGCTGCCTGGATGAAGATGTCTGCCGATCCGGATGTCCTCTTCTGCCTGGATAGGATGAAGACTTTGGACCCTCTGGAGGAGCTCTTCTTGCCGGATAGGATGAAGACTTCGGACCCTCTTCTGGACGGATCGGTGATACCGGGCGTGGTGAAGACAAGGTAGGGAGATCTTCAGGGGCTTAGTGTTAGGTTTATTTAAGGGGGGTTTGGGTTAGTTTAGGGGTATGTGGGTGGTGGGTTGTAATGTTGGGGGGGGTATTGTATGTTTTTTTTTACAGGCAAAAGAGCAGAATTCTTTGGGGCATGCCCCGCAAAAGGCCCTTTTAAGGGCTGGTAAGGTAAAAGAGCTTTACAATTTTTATTTTAGAATAGGGTAGGGCATTCTTTTATTTTGAGGGGCTTTGTTATTTTTTTAGGGGGCTTAGAGTAGGTGTAATTAGTTTAAAATTCTTATAAACTTTTTTTATTTTTTGTAATTTAGTGTTTGTTTTTTTTTGTAATTTAGTTTAGTTGATTTAATTGTAGGTAATAGTAGGTAGTTTATTTAATTAATTTATTGATAGCGTAGTGTTAGGTTTAATTGTAACTTAGGTTAGGATTTATTTTACAGGTAATTTTGTAATTATTTTAACTAGGTAACTATTAAATAGTTCTTAACTATTTAATAGCTATTGTACCTGGTTAAAATAAATACAAAGTTGCATGTAAAATAAATATTAATCCTAAAATAGCTACAATATAATTATTATTTATATTGTATCTATATTAGGGTTTATTTTACAGGTAAGTATTGAGCTTTAAATAGGATTAATTTATTTAATAAGATTTATTTTATTTCGTTAGAATAAAATTATATTTAACTTAGGGGGGTGTTAGGGTTAGACTTAGCTTTAGGGGTTAATACATTTATTAGAGTAGCGGTGAGGTCCGGTCGGCAGATTAGGGTGTTAATAATTGTAGGTAGGTGGCGGCGACGTTGGGGGCAGCAGATTAGGGGTTAATAAATATAATATAGGGGTCGGCGGTGTTAGGGGCAGCAGATTAGGGGT
This sequence comes from Bombina bombina, assembly GCF_027579735.1. Classification (NCBI taxonomy): domain Eukaryota; kingdom Metazoa; phylum Chordata; class Amphibia; order Anura; family Bombinatoridae; genus Bombina; species Bombina bombina. The sequence goes on along the minus strand of NC_069502.1, from coordinate 539,712,938 downwards.
ACATAGGGATAATGTAGGTTGCGGCGGTGTACGGAGCGGCAGATTAGGGGTTAATAATAATATGCAGGGGTCAGCGATAGCGGGGGCGGCAGATTAGGGGTTAATAAGTGTAAGGTTAGGGGTGTTTAGACTCGGGGTTCATGTTAGGGTGTTAGGTTTAGACTTAGGAAGTGTTTCCCCATAGGAAACAATGGGGCTGCGTTAGGAGCTGAACGCTGCTTTTTTGCAGGTGTTATGTTTTTTTACAGCTCAAACTGCCCCATTGTTTCCTATGGGGAAATCGTGCACGAGCACGTTTTTGAAGCTGGCCGCGTCCGTAAGCACCGCTGGTATTTAGAGGTGAAGTTTTGGAGCCTAACGCAGCCCTTCAGAGAACTCTAAATACCAGCGGTATTTAAAAGGTGCGGGGGAAAAAATACACGCGTAGCTAACGCACCCCTTTGGCCGCAGAACTCTAAATCTAGCCGAAAGTAAGGTCCATGGTACATAGATAGTCTTTTTTCATGGTGGAGTAAGAACATTAAAAATATGTTATTAACATTAATATTAATATTAATATAAGAGTACTTTATGTATCCCTGCAGTGTATTTATTTACTGGTGTCTCTTGCATATACAGAAACAAATACCACCATCTTTTCAAGACCACTGTTGAAAAAACCTTCCTATTTTACATTTATCGTTCTGAGAGATCCTAAATAAAAACTTTTCTCCTATAATCTTTTACTCTGGAAATCACGCACAGAATTAAAGCTCTTTTTATTTTTAAATTCAACTTTAAAAGATCATAAATTCAATATCTGAGGTTATCTAAGAACATTTTGAATAATGTTTTTTTTTAAATTTTTACTATTTTATGAACGCAATAAAAGGTTTTTGCTTCAGCCAGAGATAATTCCTACAAATTTTTACATTTCCAACCTTCCTAAAACAAAGCAGGATGTCTGTAACTTTAGTACTGATATTATCTATAATTCATAAAGCTTAGATTGCTTGTGTAAAAGAATGAATGGATAGAACAGAAATTATCTTTGCAGAAGGTTGTAAAAAGCGCAGCGTATAAAAGTGCAAATTGAAATTAACAGAAGAATTGTCACTTTAGGAATATTTTTTTTATTTACTTTTATAGAGATGTTAAAATCTGTGGTTTAAAATGGTCCATCCTAATAATTTATTTAAAACTCAAGTGAGATTTAACAATTTTCACAGCTGCAATGAAAAACGTGCATAAATATGGTGTTACAAATAAATACAATAAACAAATCCCAAAAACCGAACAGCTTTAGCATCTTAAATGTTTTTAATATGATCGAAAATTTTAAAACATAAAATATTCTATATGAGAAAATCTGCCAATGTGGCTCAAATAAATGTTAGAAGATTCCTTAGTTTTATACACCCTTGAATTATGTAACGTGCATACCGGATGCCAGATAAAGATTAATAGTAATAGCTTTTAAACTTTTCAATTGTAAAATATATCAAAATATCGATGTGTAGCTGCTGAGCAAATGAGAAACATTCCCAATAATATCTCTGTAAATATTTAAAATACAAAACACCCCTAAATTATTAATGTATTAACAAAAAGGGAGTGAACACTATTTCATAGAGGCCAAACTCAAAGCTGTAATCTCCAGTGATAAAATAACTTTATGCTTAGCTAAAAAAACAAACATTCTAAATTTTATAGGAAGGTTCCAGTTTAGGAGCTCTTAATAACCCGATTTTCCCAATTTCTGTATAGGTTTATGTTAGACTGGAGATCACACAATCAAGTCCCATATATCTTGGTCCCGCCAATGGACCAAGCAGACTATGCACTGAATTGCCTTGGTCACCTTGTCCCGTTTAAATTAATGTTGGCAGGGATTACATTGTGTTATATCTTTAAAAATATAAATATTTTAAGAAGTGTAAAAAACAAATGATGGAAAAAGATAAGAATGTAAGTGAACCAAACAATTAACTGTTCAGAACTATGAGAGGGTGCAACACTGAATACATTTAAAAACAAAAGAAATGATGATTGCCAGAAAAGATACAGTCTAACTTACAATGCACAAGGATGCCTGGCAACCAGATATATACTTTGAGGAAGCATAGAATATTGCTAACAAAAAGCATAACTTTTTCTTAGCTGAAAAATTAATTTCTTTCATGGTGGTGAGAGTCCACGATCATCCATTAATGGAAATTACTCTTCCATTGCCGCTAGGAGGCAAAGATTTCTAAACCCCAAGAGCTCTATAAACCACTCCCATCTCACAGGTACCTCTAAAATATAGCCAAGCAAATGAGGTAGGAAAACAAAAAAATAGCAAAAAAATAAGAGCATGGAAAAAAGATGTGTGCAAGAATCACAAGAAAAACACATGGTTGGGTCTCTTGGCTTTCCCCAACATTAAATAAATACATTTTTTAGGTTTATTAGATAAGCATAAATTATGTCTCCTTTCATACAGGTGATTAGAGTTTATAATCGCTTTTTTCCGGGAACCAATACCCAAGCTGTGGAATCCACGAGTATTAAGACATAAAGACGGGATTTAAGAAACATCTTTTTTCAGTGACAAATTAAATCCACAACCCAAAAGAACCCAAAAAGGGCATAACATTCTTAGTTCTTTTTTAAAAATTAGCAGGCAAAAATAAATCAACCTGAGATAACTGCCCAAAGGGCTTGCCTACCAAACGCTGCCTCAGACATTTTTTTTAAAGCTCAAGAAGTGGCGACTGATCAAGTAGAATGAGCAGTAATCCGTTTAGATGGCCTGACCTGCCTCCAAGTAAGCCGTATGGATCAGAAACTTCAACCAAGAAGCCAAAGAAATAGCAGAAACTTTCTGCCCTTTGCCTGGAACCAGAAAAGTGAACAAACAAACTAGAGGTTTGTCTGAAATCCTTAGTAGCGTCAAGATAATACTTAAACACTCTAACAACATCCAAATTATGCAAAGATCTCTCTGAATCATTTTTGGGATTAGGACACAAAGAACAGACAGCAATTTCCCAACTGATATTATCTGAAGACACAACCTTAGGTAAATTTGGTCTTTAGGACTGCCTTATCCTGATGAAAAATAAGATAGAAAGAGCAGATAACATGAAAGAGCAGATAACACGAAAGAGCAGATAACTCGGAAACTCTTCTAGAAGAAGAAACAGAAAAAAGGAACAAAACTGTTCAAGAAAGAAGCTTAATATCAACTTTATGCATAAGCTCAAAATGAGCCTGCAAAATCTTCAAAACCACGTTAAGACTCCAAAGAGGAGAAATCAGTTTAACTACAAGCTTAATTCTAGCCAAAGCCTGAACACAGCCATGAATGTCTGGAAGATTAGCAAGCTTTGTGGGGAATAGACTAAAAGAGCTGAAATCTGACCCTCCAAAGAACTGGCGGATAAAGCATTATTTAAACCATCTTGCAAAAACTGCAAAATATTAGGAATTCTAAAACAATAACATGAAAAACCATGATCCAAACACCAAGAAATAGAGATCCCCAAAAAACCTTATAATACATTTTCCTGGTCACAGATTTACAAGCCTGTATCAGATTCTCAATCAGAGAATCAGAGAACCCTCTCTGCTTAAGAACTATCTGTTCAATCTCCATGCCATAACACTTAGAGATTTGAGACCCGGATGGACAAACCGACCTTGAGACAAAAGGTCTGGACGCAGAGGAGGTGGCCAAGAAGGGCAACTGGACATCTTAACCAGATCTGCATACCAAACTCTGCAAGACCAAGCCGGAGCAATACGAATCACTGATGCTTCTTGTCTGATTCTGGCGATCATCCTGTTAAGAAGAATCAGTGGTGGAAAAATATAAGCTAGTCGAAAAGATCATGGAGCTAGCAGATAATCCACAAACACTGCTTGAGGATTCCTGGACCTCGGCACAGTACCTGGGAAGTTTGTAGTTCAACCAAGAGACCATAAGATCTTTTTCTAGGAGGCCCCAAAGATTCACTATCTGATTGAATTCATCCAGATGAAGAGACCACTCTCCTGGATGCAAAAACTGATGACTGAGAAAATCTGCTTCCCAGTTGTCCACTCCAGGAATATGAACATCAGAAATTAGACAACAATTGACTTCTGCCCAGAAAATAATTTGCAATACTTACCTCATTTTCAGAAAAAAGCCCAGAAAGACTATTTAACGAGAAGGAAGAAGCAGCAGCCACATCAGCTGGGGCGCTGGGGCCAGTCTTCAAATATATTCTGGGTCAGTCTAATTTCCCAGTCTGGCCCGGTCTCTAAAGTAATTAATATTATTAATCAGTACATACTGTTTTATTAACTGATGACAATTAAGTTCACACTGGCAAAGGTAAATACCACATGATGCCTAGCAGCAAAACGTTTAGATGCTACAGAAATGTATACCAATTTTAGGAATTCAACAATGGTGTTATTGATATTAAATATATAACTATATTGGAGACTTTTTTTGAGTTACTGGTATGTCTTGCATATAAAAACAGAGCAGATTATAAAAAAAAGAAGGAGGGGCAATTTTGCAATAAATTATTACACAGCAGTTAGCAGGCACATGTGGGACAACATGAGTACCTACAGTGTGCTGCTTCACCCAGATTACCAGCTGTTATCAATAATAAAGTGTTAATGGTGTTTAGTGATTTTGTTTAAAGTACCACAATTTACATGACTGTATTATTTTGTATCTACAGACTAGAGCAGCTGTTTTCAATCATTAAATTGCATAAAATGTTATTTAAAATGACAAACATTTCTAACAACCATATAATTAAACATTATTTTAAAGAGGTCATGAAGCGCAAAATAAACCGTTATTACTAACTGTTTAAACTGGCCTTTAGGATAGAAGCTCACTGGCTGATGAGAAAACACCTCCTGCTCTAAAGGTAAAGAAAGTGAAACCCCCCCAACACCACCTCCGACCATAGGCATAAAAACAAGATGCATTTTTTTTTTTTGGTTTTGTTTCAGTACAGGAAGATCTGTTTTACAATACACACAAAAAAAATTTGAAAAAAAATCATTTTAAAATGCTCCTTTTTATATACAAAAATACTTCAATATTTATTTATTTTAAGGTAGCGTGCAAGCTTTCAGGACTGCTGCACCAGCCCCAAACGATACAAAAGTACAATACAACAGTACTACTAAAAATGTTTATTGCAAGCAGGCGCAACATACAAGAAAGACAACATTTCATGACATGATTAAAGGGACACTGAACCCAAATGTTTTCTATCGTGATTCAGATAGAGCATGCAATTTTAGGCAACTTTCTAATTTACTCCTATTATCAAATTCTTTTCATTCTCTTGGTATCTTTATTTAAAATGCAAGAATGTAAGTTTAGATGCCGACCCATTTTTGGTGAACACACTGTATTGTTCTTGCTGATTGGTGGGTAAATTCACCTACCAATAAACAAGTGCTTTCCATGGTTCTGAACCAAAAAAATAGCTTAGATGCCTTCTTTTTCAAATAAAGAAAGCAAGAGAACAAAGAAAAATTGATAATAGGAGAAAATTAGAAAGTTGTTTAAAATTGCATGCTCTATCTGAATCACGAAAGAAAACATTTGGGTTCAGTGTCCCTTTAAGGCCTATTAGCCCAAAACGTTGTCTTTTCAGTATGTTGCTCCTGCTTGTAATATAAGAATCATTTTTAGAAGTGATGCTGTATTGGACTTTGAAATTATCTAAAGCATTGTTAGAGTGATATTATAATGATAACAATCTGATATAATTAATAGAATAACAATAGTTTTAATGATCTTTAGGTTTTTGTACATTAAGCTCAACATTTAATAATCAATGTAATTTACATGTAGTAGTAGTAATATATATATATATATATATATATATATATATATATATATATATATACACATACATACACACACACTATACCTGTGTTGCACAGTTTAAGCAGTTTTATCTTAGATGAAAATATAAATTACTGTATAATGTTCAGTCTTTTTAGCTTCTGCACCTAGTCATTGGTTTTCATGTTTGTTGTTCTCCCATTTTGTAAAAAATAAAAATGTATTATATTTTAAATTACCAGTACAAGAGTGGCTCATTGGAAAACTATATATATATATATATATATTCATACACACACACACACACACACACACACAGGTAGCCCTCAGATTATGCTGGGGTTAGGTTCCATAAGGAATGGTTGTAAATCAAAACCGTTGTAAATTGAAACCCAGTTTATAATGTAAGTCAATGGGAAGTGAGGAAGTTATGTCAATTTTGAGAGGGGCCTGGAACCTAAGAAACCTATAATACATTACTTTTAAAACTTTGAAATGAAGACTATAAATGCTAAACAACATTATAAACAGTATCAAATATTCACACAACACAGAATATATCATCAAACTAAGTTTAATGAACAAAAACATTTTTCTACTTGCATTTTTCTGCAAACAAAGCAGTAAGGTCTCTGCATTGAAACAGTAGCATACACTGTTAGCTAATATCCGGTCTGCAGATATTCTATGCATTCCAGGCTGGACTGATTTTTTAGGCACCCTGACCTTCAAGCAGCTGGGCAGGAAGATGTAAAGATTCCCTCATGGCTGCTAGATCTTATTCCTTTGAAAGCTGCTCCATTATCCATAGCTCAGGTCTGTGGTCTGTGTATACTGATTCATTTCAGACCTGTTAAGCTTGCATATCTTTGCTGTAACACAAGCGGACAGCTCCACCTACTGGCGTGTCCTTATTTTAATCAATGCACTCTCAGTGCTTTTCAATTACAGTCACATGACTGAAAAAAAGGGCGTTATTCTGAAACGGCACAAATTGAAGCGGCTCAAACCGAGGGCCACCTCAGGTAACCCTCAGTTTACGCTGGGGTTAGGTTCCAGAAGGAATGGTTGTAAATTGAAACCCAGTTTATAATGTAAGTCAATGGGAAGTGAGGGAGTTAGATTCCAGGCCCCTCTCGAAATTGTCATAAGTAACACATAATACATTATTTTTAAAGCTTTGAAATGAAGGCTTTAAATGCTAAACAGCAATATAAACCTAATTAAATAATCACAAAACAGACTGTATCATCAAACTATGTTAATGAACAAAAACATTTTTTCTCTGCATTGTTAGCATGTTAGATAATATTGGGTCTGTCCCTATTCTATGTATTTCAATCTGGAGTGATTAATAGGCAGTTAGGCACCCTCACCTCAAGCAGCTGGACAGGAAGATAATAGGGAAATGGCTGCTAGATCTTGTTGCTTGAAAGCTGGTCGATAGCTAAGGTCTGTTCTGTGTACACAGATTAATTTCAGTCTGCTAAGTTGCATAACTTTGCTGCAACACAAGCAGACAGCTCCGCCTACTGGCTATTTTAATTAGTGCACTGCTTTTCAATAGTCACATGACTGAAAAAAAAGGTTGTTATTCTGAAACGGAGCAAAATGAACCGGCGTAAACCGAGGGCCACCTGTATACACACGTACACGACTTGAAATGTTCACTAGTCCAATATTTTTCCCATATTTAACATTGAGTGGGCTAGTAACTTATAACTGTATGCAACAACCGGGAAGCGCTCAAACATTCAAACACTAACTGTGAGTAAAGTCCCCGACGATCAGTGCACTTCACGTAGTCAGACACACCCCCTTGACGTAGTGGTGACGTATTCTCAGAATACTCAGCTGTCCTGGTGCGGAGAAACGAGCGCTTCCATCCACGCTCAATTAATAGAACAACACCAACAATCAGCGCACCCAGTAAGGCTGAGAAAAGCAAACAATGGTAAGCAGTGAACTACCTGTTTATTGTTTAGCTCAAACAAATGCTCAATATAATAGGTAAATATCCATACAATGCCAAACAGGTAAAAAAGGCATAAGTGGTAAGTGACAGGCAAAATAAGGCAGGAAAAATTAGGTCAGACGCGTTTCCTATGTCATAAGCATATTTTTCCTCAGTGACCATACTTAATACCCACAACACACTGCTTTATAAACCCTTTAGCCGGACACTCCCAATAAATGGCTGTCCAATCAAAAACCAATCTGTTACAAAAGCAGTGTGCAGAGGGCAAATTGAAGGGGGAGAAAAAGGAATATTAAGAAGAAAAAGAAAAATAAAGAAAAAAAGCATTATTAATATGCATTAACAGACCAAGTTAAACACATAAATAAACACATAAGTGAACTAACATCACAATGTACTAATTCAGTGTAAAGTCATTTTAATAAAAATGGAAAATGAAAAAATATAATAAAAAATATATAACAAATATAAGCAATAATGCTAAGGATGTAAAGAGACATTGTTTCAAAAAAACAATTCAAAAAGAGGAAAAAATAACTTATTGAACTACATATAGCTTCACATCCCATTCTGAATTTAACCCATCTGGCATTCTAGTATCCAACTGAAAAATCCAATAAACTTCTCTTTTACTGAGAGTTATACCTCTATTACCACCTCTTGGGTGCCTTGAAATCAGTTGGATCGCTTGGAATGTCAGCAGGGAGCTGTCAGAATTATGATGTTGTTTGAAATGCAGGGAGATGGGAGTTGTGGACTCAGGATCCTCAATTGAACGTAAGTGCTCAAGAAAACGATCTTTAAGAGCACGAGTCGTTTGTCCTACATACTGCCTGAAACAGCCCCTGCAGGTCAAAAGATATATGACATAGCAAGAGTTGCAAGTCATATGCTCCCGAATTTCAAAGTGTTTTTGATTCTTGGTAGATACAAAACTTGTACCAAAAGAAGCATAGGAGCAGGATTTACATTTTCTGCTCCCACACTTAAAGAATCCTGGCTTAATAGAGAGCCAATTTTTGTTAGACTGTGTCCGTGTCGTAGTACACCCTGAAGTGGAACACAATTACTAACGGAATTATAAGCAGTTGTTATATATTTGAGCTAAGTGTGTTGTGACATGGCAGCAGGGGGATTTGTTTTACAGCAATTTGCTGAGGATGTTAGTGATAGTGAGGATCTATTTAACACTGACACTATGGAACAAGAGGCTAATACCAATCTGGATAGTTTATTCTTTAAAATGGACACTTTATTGAAAACGGATACTAGAATTGAAATGGACATAAAGAGTTTCCAGATGTATAAAAAGGCACAACGCATACCACGCGGCCTACGCATTAGAAAATTTCCCTCTTTCCAGGTGACAAATCAGTCTTTCATAGATAAATGGAATAAAGTGCTTACAGAGTGCTCTTTAGCACTTATTGATCTGCTTATTGAATACAAAAAAACATTACGTCAGGAACTGAGTAATGAAAAGTCAAAGTTGCAGTCATATTTACGCCCCTTGAGTGAGAACCCAGATTTTGTTTAATATGACACTAAGTTACATAAGGTTATTACTGATTTTAAAAATAACCTTTGGAATTTCAAAAAACAAAAAATAATGAGAGACAAACAAGATTATGAACTTAATAAAGTGTATAAGTGGACCGTGACAGATACAAGAAGGAGATATAAGAGTTCATATAAAGGTCGAGCCTCTGACTATAGAAGAGTAAGATTTGCAGAGACTGACACTGAATATGATTATGACTCTTCAGATATTGAGACAACTGTTGACACTTCTCTGGTTACTGAGGTATCACCATCTTTTGCACTTAATACTGAGGATACTTTTCCTTCTACCTCAAGTGTCTCACAGTCAAAAAACGAGAAGGGACAGTTGAAACATACTGCAAGAAAAAAACGCGCAGAGGGGGGCGTGGAAGGAAACCGAAGTCAGGATCCAGAGATACTGATCCCCAGACTACGGCGGTATCCACAGAGGAGGAGAGCCACACAATTTCAGAAATATGCATGAATTACAAAAAACAGAATTTATGCTTACCTGATAAATTACTTTCTCCAACGGCGTGTCCGGTCCACGGCGTCATCCTTACTTGTGGGATATTCTCTTCCCCAACAGGAAATGGCAAAGAGCCCAGCAAAGCTGGTCACATGATCCCTCCTAGGCTCCGCCTACCCCAGTCATTCGACCAACGTAAAGGAGGAATATGCATAGGAGAAATCATATGATACCGTGGTGACTGTAGTTAGAGAAAATAATTCATCAGACCTGATTAAAAAAACCAGGGCGGGCCGTGGACCGGACACACCGTTGGAGAAAGTAATTTATCAGGTAAGCATAAATTCTGTTTTCTCCAACATAGGTGTGTCCGGTCCACGGCGTCATCCTTACTTGTGGGAACCAATACCAAAGCTTTAGGACACGGATGATGGGAGGGAGCAAATCAAGTCACCTAGATGGAAGGCACCACGGCTTGCAAAACCTTTCTCCCAAAAATAGCCTCAGAAGAAGCAAAAGTATCAAATTTGTAAAATTTGGTAAAAGTGTGCAGTGAAGACCAAGTCGCTGCCTTACATATCTGATCAACAGAAGCCTCGTTCTTGAAGGCCCATGTGGAAGCCACAGCCCTAGTGGAGTGAGCTGTGATTCTTTCAGGAGGCTGCCGTCCGGCAGTCTCATAAGCCAATCGGATGATGCTTTTAAGCCAAAAAGAGAGAGAGGTAGAAGTTGCTTTTTGACCTCTCCTTTTACCAGAATAAACAACAAACAAAGAAGATGTTTGTCTGAAATCCTTTGTAGCCTCTAAATAGAATTTTAGAGCACGAACTACATCCAAATTGTGTAACAAACGTTCCTTCTTTGAAACTGGATTCGGACACAAAGAAGGCACAACTATCTGCTGGTTAATGTTTTTGTTAGAAACAACTTTCGGAAGAAAACCAGGTTTAGTACGCAAAACCACCTTATCTGCATGGAACACCAGATAAGGAGGAGAACACTGCAGAGCAGATAACTCTGAAACTCTTCTAGCAGAAGAAATTGCAACCAAAAACAAAACTTTCCAAGATAATAACTTAATATCTACGGAATGTAAGGGTTCAAACGGAACCCCTTGAAGAACTGAAAGAACTAAATTGAGACTCCAAGGAGGGGTCAAAGGTTTGTAAACAGGCTTGAGTCTAACCAGAGCCTGAACAAAAGCTTGAACATCTGGCACAGCCGCCAGTTTTTTGTGAAGTAAAACAGATAAAGCAGAAATCTGTCCCTTCAAAGAACTTGCAGATAATCCTTTCTCCAAACCCTCCTGTAGAAAGGATAGAATCTTAGGAATTTTTATCTTGTTCCATGGGAATCCTTTAGATTCACACCAACAAATATATTTTTTCCATATTTTATGGTAAATTTTCCTAGTTACAGGCTTTCTAGCCTGAACAAGAGTATCAATGACAGAATCTGAAAACCCACGCTTTGATAAAATCAAGCGTTCAATCTCCAAGCAGTCAGTTGGAGTGAAGCCAGATTCGGATGTTCGAATGGACCTTGAACAAGAAGGTCCTGTCTCAAAGGTAGCTTCCATGGTGGAGCCGATGACATATTCACCAGGTCTGCATACCAAGTTCTGCGTGGCCACGCAGGAGCTATCAAGATCACCGAAGCCCTCTCCTGATTGATCCTGGCTACCAGCCTGGGAATGAGAGGGAACGGTGGGAATACATAAGCTAGGTTGAAGGTCCAAGGCGCTATCAGTGCATCTACTAGAGTCGCCCTGGGATCCCTGGATCTGGACCCGTAGCAAGGAACCTTGAAGTTCTGACGAGACGCCATCAGGTCCATGTCTGGAATGCCCCATAATTGAGTTATTTGGGCAAAGATTTCCGGATGGAGTTCCCACTCCCCCGGATGGAAAGTCTGACGACTCAGAAAATCCGCTTCCCAATTTTCCACTCCTGGGATGTGGATTGCAGACAAGTGGCAGGAGTGATTCTCCGCCCATTGAATTATTTTGGTCACTTCCTCCATCGCCAGGGAACTCCTTGTTCCCCCCTGATGGTTGATATATGCAACAGTCGTCATGTTGTCTGATTGAAACCTTATGAATTTGGCCTCTGCTAGTTGAGGCCAAGCTTTGAGAGCATTGAATATCGCTCGCAGTTCCAGAATGTTTATCGGGAGAAGAGATTCTTCCCGAGACCATAGACCCTGAGCTTTCAGGGGTTCCCAGACCGCGCCCCAGCCCACCAGACTGGCGTCGGTCGTGACAATGACCCACTCTGGTCTGCGGAAGCTCATTCCCTGTGACAGGTTGTCCAGGTTCAGCCACCAATGGAGTGAATCTCTGGTTCTTTGATCTACTTGGATCGTCGGAGACAAGTCTGTATAATCCCCATTCCACTGTCTGAGCATGCACAGTTGTAATGGTCTTAGATGAATTCGTGCAAAAGGAACTATGTCCATTGCCGCAACCATCAAACCTATTACTTCCATGCACTGCGCTATGGAAGGAAGAAGAACAGAATGAAGTACTTGACAAGAGCTTAGAAGTTTTGATTTTCTGGCCTCTGTCAGAAAAATCTTCATTTCTAAGGAGTCTATTATTGTTCCCAAGAAGGGAACTCTTGTTGACGGGGACAGATAACTTTTTTCTATGTTCACTTTCCACCCGTGAGATCTGAGAAAGGCTAGGACAATGTCCGTATGAGCCTTTGCTTTTGACAGAGACGACGCTTGAATCAGTATGTCGTCCAAGTAAGGTACTACTGCAATGCCCCTTGGTCTTAGCACCGCTAGAAGGGACCCTAGTACCTTTGTGAAAATCCTTGGAGCAGTGGCTAATCCGAATGGAAGTGCCACAAACTGGTAATGCTTGTCCAGAAAGGCGAACCTTAGGAACCGATGATGTTCCTTGTGGATAGAAATATGTAGATACGCATCCTTTAAATCCACCGTGGTCATGAATTGACCTTCCTGGATGGTAGGAAGAATTGTTCGAATGGTTTCCATCTTGAACGATGGAACCCTGAGAAATTTGTTTAGAATCTTGAGATCTAAAATTGGTCTGAATGTTCCTTCTTTTTTGGGAACTATGAACAGATTGGAGTAAAACCCCATCCCTTGTTCTCCTAATGGAACAGGATGAATCACTCCTATTCTTAACAGGTCTTCTACACAATGTAAGAATGCCTGTCTTTTTATTTGGTTTGAAGACAATTGAGACCTGTGGAACCTCCCCCTTGGGGGTAGTTCCTTGAATTCCAGGAGATAACCTTGAGAAACTATTTCTAGCGCCCAAGGATCCTGAACATCTCTTGCCCAAGCCTGAGCAAAGAGAGAGAGTCTGCCCCCCACCAGATCCGGTCCGGGATCGGGGGCCAACACTTCATGCTGTTTTAGTAGCAGTGGCAGGTTTCTTGGCCTGCTTACCCTTGTTCCAGCCTTGCATCGGTCTCCAGGCTGGTTTGGTTTGAGAACTATTACCCTCTTGCTTAGAGGGTGTAGAATTTGAGGCTGGTCCGTTTCTGCGAAAGGGACGAAAATTTGGCTTATTTTTAGCCTTAAAAGACCTATTAAACACCAAAAAACTCTTAGCCATCTCCGTGGAGATGTTGCCTGTGCAACGGCAAAGAGAATGACTGGGGTAGGCGGAGCCTAGGAGGGATCATGTGACCAGCTTTGCTGGGCTCTTTGCCATTTCCTGTTGGGGAAGAGAATATCCTACAAGTAAGGATGACGCCGTGGACCGGACACACCTATGTTGGAGAAATGTAATTAATCTTTCATCCTTTGTTTTATCTAGGACACAGTTAGAGGTCCTGTCTTTGGGTCTTGGTTTTTCTCCTACCACACACTTTAACCTTTTTGACACAGTTGTTGATCTGAACAGATTTGTCAGATCTCTTGTTCTTAAGAAACATTTTTTAGGTGCTGTGGATACTGGTCAAGGTGTAATTAGTAGGGACAAACCAACTCCCATTAGATGTGGTTTAGATTTTTCTGAGGAATGTTCAATTTTATCTAACAACGTAAAAAGGAGAGTAGAAACCTAAAATACAGGTAACTAAAAGTCTAGGCAAAAGAGAGCACAACTGTATAAAATAAATAAGAGACTAGGGCGAATTCTTGAAATACAAATAGATTTAATAAAGTTACACTAAATAAGTGCATACATCCAAACATACAATCACATACATACAGGGATATAGAAGATGCATAAAAATGTTGAATTGGCCGTGCAGGGGACTGGTGCACCAGTATACAAAAATAGGCAAATGTTCATCACTTTGCATGTATAGGTAATATATAATTGTAATCCAAAGTATAGTGCGTGTCCTTAAAGATGCACGGACCAAGTGAATACAGTCTTACCCCTTCGTGTCTAAATGTACATAGTAGCGTGAGGACATCAGGAGTCAAGGGGAGCTTACCCTCGCCGCGTCTTTTTCACAGGCATGTGTAAAGTGCAAATAGATAACAGTTCATGAGAATACCTGTCTTTTTCACGCGGTTGCTCTACCCTGAATTGTAGCTCCTGAGCCACTGAGTATTTCCAGATGAGACAAGGGGTAGACCACAGTCAGGCAAAGGGTCCTCTGACGAAGTGCTGCAGCACAGGTATTCTCATGAACTGTTATCTATTTGCACTTTACACATGCCTGTGAAAAAGACGCGGCGAGGGTAAGCTCCCCTTGACTCCTGATGTCCTCACGCTACTATGTACATTTAGACACAAAGGGGTAAGACTGTATTCACTTGGTCCGTGCATCTTTAAGGACACGCACTATACTTTGGATTACAATTATATATTACCTATACATGCAAAGTGATGAACATTTGCCTATTTTTGTATACTGGTGCACCAGTCCCCTGCACGGCCAATTCGACATTTTTATGCATCTTCTATATCCCTGTATGTATGTGATTGTATGTTTGGATGTATGCACTTATTTAGTGTAACTTTATTAAATCTATTTGTATTTCAAGAATTCGCCCTAGTCTCTTATTTATTTCATACAGTTGTGCTCTCTTTTGCCTAGACTTTTAGTTACCTGTATTTTAGGTTTCTACTCTCCTTTTTACGTTGTTAGATATTCACTTTTCTAGGATGCACCTGTATTTTTTATTGACTAATTAAGAGTGCTACTCACCCTGTTTTTCTAATGTTCAATTTTAGACCTCATTGCATTGGATAGAGAAAACTTAGATTTGCACCCTTGTGCAGTTGGGGATACACAAGATTTAACTAAAATGAAAGTGAAATCCAAATTTTATCCTGTTAAATCTAGATCCAGTTCAATAGAGGTGTTCCAGAAGACAGTGGAACAGGAATTAAGGAAACTTAATTCCACTGAACCCAATCGACAACATAAAAATGATAACTTATCTAAGGCACAATATTTGTCAATTCAAGAACTTAAGAATAATCATGAGCTTGTCATACGTAACTCAGATAAAGGTGGTAGTTCTGGATCGACAGGACTATTTACAGGAGGCATTTAGACAGTTATTGGATGTCACAGTGTATGAGAAACTCAGGAACAATCCTGTGTTTATGTACAAATCACAATTGAAAAGTATTTTAGAAAGTGCACTACATGATGGTGTCATCACACAGGCTAATTTCGACTTTCTCTACACTGAGCATCCAATTACAGCGATTTTTCACTACTTACCCAAACTTCACAAGCATGATACCAATCCACCTGGTAGACCCATCGTGGCTGGAATTGGCTCATTAAATGAGCCTCTTTCTGAGTTGATAGATGGGTATTTACAACCCTTTGTTTTGGGTCTTATGAGTTACATTAGAGACACATCTGATGTTATTACACAGATAGAAAGCGTGGTTTGGCAAGAAGAATTTATTTTTGTGACCATTGATGTTGTCTCATTGTATACTTGTATACCCCACGACAAAGGAAGTTTGGCAATTGAGTTTTTTCTGGACACATCAAATTACGATGATGCTGTTAAACGGTTCATCAGGGTTTCTCTGGATTACCTTCTAACGCACAATTTTTTCATGTTTGAGGGGGGATTCTATCTCCAGAGGCGTGGGACAGCAATGGGGGCTAAGTTTGCCCCCTCCTATGCCAACCTCTATTTGGGTTGGTGGGAGCTGTCCCACGTCTATGGAGATGGGAACCCATACAGAGAGTATATACAATTTTACGGTCGCTACATCGACGATATTTTGTTGATTTGGAAGGGCCCGGAGAACCTTCTTGAACCGTTTCTGAACTATTTACAAGACAATACTTTAAATCTCAAATTTACCATGGAGCACAGTAAAACCTCATTTCCATTTTTGGATATTGAGTTACATCCCAATAGAGAGAATTCATGTATAGAGATTGAATTGTTCCGCAAAGTGACTGCTGGAAACACTATCTTAAATGCTAGATCATGTCATCCTAGACATATCTTCTCATCTATCCCTAAAAGTCAATATATTAGGGTAAAACGTAACTGTACCACTAATCAGAGTTACTTAAAACATTCAAATGATTTAACTGACAGATTGACCCAAAGAGGGTATTCAATGCCAGCTCTTGATACTATTAAGAGTGAAGTTGATCTTCTAGATAGAAAGGATCTCTTTTTGTCTAGTGGAACAAAGGATGTTGATAAATTTAATAAACCAAAATTAATCACTTCTTATAGTGTTGAATATGGTCAAATTTGCAACATTATATGTAAGGCTCTTCCAATTTTGGCTACTGACGACAGTCTGGCAGGCATCATTGAGCAAGGTATTTGCTTTGTATCACGCAAGGCTCATACTTTGGGTAACTTATTGTCACCCTCAATGCTGCCACGGACACAGTCTAACAAAAATTGGCTCTCTATTAAGCCAGGATTCTTTAAGTGTGGGAGCAGAAAATGTAAATCCTGCTCCTATGCTTCTTTTGGTACAAGTTTTGTATCTACCAAGAATCAAAAACACTTTGAAATTCGGGAGCATATGACTTGCAACTCTTGCTATGTCATATATCTTTTGACCTGCAGGGGCTGTTTCAGGCAGTATGTAGGACAAACGACACGTGCTCTTAAAGATCGTTTTCTTGAGCACTTACGTTCAATTGAGGATCCTGAGTCCACAACTCCCATCTCCCTGCATTTCAAACAACATCATAATTCTGACAAAAAAAATATATGTAGGCACACCACCTGGCTATTACTGATCACCAGTCTAAAATTTAAGCTAATATTAAGTTACAGTTATTTAATATTAATTTATTTCAACTTTTGTTGCACAAATTATCATTAAATCAATTTCTGTTAAACTACTGTATTTAAAAAAAAAAAGTGTGCTTAAGATAGCTTAAGTAAAGTATAAATAACAGAAAATGTAATAACTTTGCAAAGTATTACACTACCCCCACCCAGCTACTCCATAACCCCACCCAACTGCAAAAGTTTATTTGAGAGAAAAAAATATATAACTTATAAAGTACCCACATTATTTAGTCTAAAAGATTATCCTGTAATTTGTCTTTATCTTTTTTTTACTGCTCCTTGAGGTGCTAGAATTTATTGTGCAAGAACCAGAATCCTTACCCTGCAACATTCTACATCATAATTGCTTATTCAGCACATCAGGTCATTTATATCTGTACTTGATAATCCACAACTTGGAGATAAGATAAACACATTGAAGGTGGTTTTCAAATGGTGTGTCCTGTACAATAAAATAAATACAAATTGTCTAACAAAATACAAGTTTGTATTGCTTTAAAAATGTATATATTTTATGTAGATCAGCTGCAATGCAGTGATTATTTTTTCATATATACTATACATTTATCAAAGTATACTTTAATATCCTTTTAAATATATCAATATGTTGCTTCATTTTACTTGTACAGTAAAAAAAAGTATGTTTTATTTGTGACAGATAGCTTGCTTTACATATCATACACTACGCACTTCATGTGTGTGTGACACATATGAATTTATCCTTAAGAACTTCACCAGACACTGCTAGCCACCCAAAGGGCCTTCCAAGATTTAATTAACTTAGGCTTGCAGATAGCTAATATTATTCTGTGTCAATACTGAGCAATGAAGGTTTGGCTGTATTTTAGCAGCAGCCAATCTTCAAATACTTCTAGATTCAATCATTCCAGCTTTCCAACAAAAGCATGAAGTTTTCTCATTATAATATCCTATGCTCTGAACACCAGGCTGGCTGCCTTTGGACTGTTATTCAGAAAAGCTGTTTCTTGTATTCCTTTTGGATTTCACTTATGTTGCAAAAATTCTAGCTCCCTGCTGGGGTAACTTTGCTTTCAGAATCCCTATATAGCAAAAGCCGTTGCTTAAAACAGTAGAAATATTTTAGTGTCAGGATGACGTGCACCTACAACATTTATAAAAACAAAATATAATGTATGCTTACCTGATAAATTAATTTATATTATGATGGTGAGAGTCCACGATCCATTACTCATGGGAATTAATCTTTTCTACCACTAGGAGGCAAAGATTCCCAAACCCCAAGAGCTCTATAAAATCTCTCTCATCTCACACAAACCTCAGTCTAAAGTATGGCCCAAAAAAAGGCAAGATTACGAGTCGCAGTGCAAATCAGTTGCGAAAACACCACGCGCGTTATGGCTTTTCGCATTTGGAGTTGCACAGCTATTACAAGTTGCAAAATAACTTATATTAAAATAACCATAGAAGTCAATGGAGAAGACAAATAGAAAAAAAATACACAAAAACCCTAATATGATGTATTCTCCTCGAAAAATGTACATGAAAATGCAATTATTTCATATTGCGAAAATGTTTTCGTTACGTAATATGTTCTATTTATTTGTAAAATAAACATTTGTCTTTGTATGTGAAAATTTTAGGACAAATCTATTTATAGCTAGATATGGATATGAAGATATATATATATATATATATATATATATGTCTATATATGTCTATATATCTCGAGATCTATATGCAAAAATCTCTTTGAAAATCCATCTGAGATATTGTCTAATGTGCATAAGATTGTATGTAAAATATTTTCTTTATCTCCTTAAACATATATCTCTATACATATAAATGCATATTTCTCTATGTATGTGTATGTATGTCAATGTAAAATCCCTGCGTCTATCTTTGAGCCCTTATAACTTGTGTGTGCAATATTTTTTACAATAATTTTTATTAGACAGCGTTAATATGAGTGTAAATGTACTTTGTAATGTATTTTTAAATTGTTTTGTGAAACTTTTATGTTGTGCAAAACTACAGCTCTTCGAGAGCGTAAAGGAATGTGCAAAACTTGTAATAGCTGCGCAATGGAAATCGATTGTGAAAAGACCTTGTCGTGCACGGAAAAGTCATAACGCGCAACTTGTACTCTTGCCCAGAGTGAGGTAAACTAAAGGAATAAGAGACAAAAAAGGAGCAGGGGAAAAAAAAAAAAAGATGTGCTCAAAAAAATCTAACCCCAAAAAAACAAAGGTGGGGTCTTGTGGACTTGCACACCATGAAATAAATGAATTTATCAGGTAAGCATATATTATGTTTTCTGTCATACAGGTGGTGAGAGTCCACGATCCCTTACTCATGGGAACTAATACCCAAGCTGTGGAGTCCATGAGTAATAACATAAAGGGAGGGATTAAAAACATATTTTTCACTGAGAAAATAAATCCACAACCCCAAAGAATACTTTTCTTTTTATTATGCACTTAAAAACAGGCATAACCATCAAACTGAGACAACAGCCCAAATAACCTTTCTATCAAAGGCTGCTTCAGAGGAAGCAAAAACATAAAAATGGTAGAATTTAATAAAAGTATGCAAAGACAAAGTAGCTGCCTTGCAAATTTGATCAACTGAAGCTTTATTCTTAAGAGCCCAAGAAGTGGCAACTGATCTAGTAGAATGAGCAGAAAGCCACTGTGGTGGAGGCTGACCTTCCTCCAAATATGCTCTGTGTATCAAATGTTTTAACAAAGAGGCTAAAGAAATAGCAGAGGCCTTCTGACCTCTCCTAGGACAAGAAAAAAAGAAGTTTGTCTAAAATCATTAGTAGCATCAACATAATATTTCAATGTCCTAGCAACATCCAGATAATGCAAAGATCTTTCAGAAGTATTTTTAGGATTAGGACACAAAGAAGAAACTCTTCTAGGAGAACGTATAGCCCAAAGAAATAACACTTTCCAAGAAAGTAGTTTATGTCCAATTTATGCACAGGTTCAAAAGGAGGAAACTGAAAAACCCTTAACATTAAGTTAAGATTCCATGGAGTAAAAATAGGCTTGATAACAGGTTTAATAAGGACCAAAGCCTGAAGAAAACAATGAAAATCAGGAAGATTAGCAATCTTTCTGTGGAACAAAACTGAAAGAGCTTAAAACTGCCATTTCAGAGAACTGGCAGATAGACCTTTATCTAGGCCATCCTGCAAAAACTAAAGAATACTAGGAATTCTAAAAGAATGCCAGGAAAAAAACATGATTTATGCACCAAAAAGACTTTCCAACCTATTGATAAATCTTCCTAGAAACAGGTTTACAAGCCTGATTCAGTTTCAATCACAGAATCTGAAAAACTCCTATGTCTTCGAAACTAAGCATTACATTTTCATGCCATACAGTTTAGAGACTTAAGATCTGGATGGAAGAATGGACCTTAAGACAGAAGGTCTGACCGCAGAGGAAGAGGCCAAGTAGGGCAACTAGACATTTGAACCAGATCCACATACCAAATCCTGTGAGGCCACACTGGGGCAATCAGGATTACAAACTAATTATTTAGCCTTATCTTAGAAATCTCTCTGGGAAGAAGAACCAGAGGAGGGAACAGATAAGCAGGATGAAATGACGAAGGAATTACTAGATCATCAACTACCTCTGCCTGAGGATCCATGGACCTCACAAAGTACCTGGGAAGTTTGTTTTTCAAACAAGAGACCATCAGATCCATTTCTGGGAGACCCCAAAGATCCATAATCTGATTGAAACCATCCTGGTGAAGAGACCACTCCCCTGAATGTAGGGACTGATGACTGAGAAAGTCTGCCTCCCATTTGTTCCCTCCTGAGATATGAATTGCAGAGACTAGACAAGAATTAGCCTCTGCCCAAGAGAGAATCCGAGAAACCTACATCATAGCCAGGGAAATGTATGTTCTCCCTGATGGTTGACATAAGCTACTGATGTGATATTGTCTGTCTGGAAATGGAGATAAGACTCCCTTTTGAACAGAGGCCAAGCTTGAAGGGCCCTGAAAATCACATCCTGAGTAACCCAAATACCCTGTGTGCTGTCAAAAAACCCCAAACAGCTCCCGAACCTGAAAGACTTGCATTTGTAGTGATTACAGTCCAGGAAGGATGAGCGAGCAAAAAAAGCCCCCTGAGTAATAAACTGATGATCCAGCTACCAAGTTAGAGACTGAGATCTAAAAATATATTTTAAGACCACTGAGTATAATCCCTGCACCACTGACGCAGCAAACAAAACTGAAGAGGCCTCATGTGAAATTGAGCAAATGGAATTGCATCTAAAGCTGCAATCATGAGACCAAGTACTTCAATACACAAAGCCACTGAAGGAAATGAGAGAGACTGAAGGTTCAGACAAGCTAACACCAATCTTAAACGTCTCTGCTCTGTTAGAGAAAGACTCATGGACACCAAGTCTATTTTGAAACGTAGGAAAGTAACCTTTGCCTCAGGAACCAAAGAACTCTTTAAAAAATTGATCCTCCAACCATGCTTTTGAAGAAACAACAAGAGTTGGCTGGTGAGAAATTTTGCTAAAGAAAAAAACAGGGCTTGCACCAAGGTATTGTCCAGGTAAGGAAATACTGCAATACCATCAGCTCTGAATACAAAGAAAAGGGCACCCAGAACTTTGGAAAATATTCTTGGAGCTGTAGCCAGACCAAATATAAGAGCAACAAACTGAAAGTGCTTGTCCAGAAAAGCAAACCACAGAAACGGGTAATGTTCTCTGAATTGGAACATGAAGATAAGCATCCTTTAAATCTATTGTGGCCATAAACTGACCATGCTAAAAAGGCAGACTAGTCCTGATAGTTTTAGATCCAGAACTGTGCTGAAAAAGTGCCTTCCCTTCTTTGGAACAATGAAGAGATTTGAATAAAATCCCATCCTCTGTTCCTGCAAAGGATCTGGAACAATTACTCCCATATATTCCAGGTCTGAGACAGATTGAAGAAAAGCTTGAACTTTTACATGATTCATTGGAATAATGGACCAAAAAAACCCTTCCTCTGGGAGGCCTTGTTCTTAATCCAATTCGATATCTCTGAGAAAAAACATTCTGAACCCAAGGATCTGGGACAGACTGAAACCAAGCCTCCGGAAAGAGGCTTAATCTGCCCCCTACTAGAACTTCTGGATCAGGTGATGCACCTTCACGCGGTTTTAGAATAAGGGATGGATTTCTTACCCTGCTTAGACTTGTTCCAGTGAGCATTCAGTCTTTAGACTGAACCAGAGGAACCTGGCTTTTGAACAGGAGTCAGTTTTCTGTTCCTTATTTTGACGAAAGGAATGAAAACAATTAGAAGCTTTGGATTTTCCTTTAGACTTTACTTTACCTCCAGAAATATTAGAAATAATATAATCTAAATCAGACCCAAATAACGTCCTTCACTTAAAGGAAAGAGACAATAATCTAGATTTAGACACCATAACAGCAGACCAGGATTTAAGCCACAAGGCCCTCCTGGCAAGAACTGCTAAAGAAATGTTTTTACATTAATCTTCATAATATCAAACACAGCATCACAAATAAAGAATTGTCACTCTAAAGAAAACCTAATAGATTTGCACTAACAGGGCCTTTAGAAAACTGCTCTGAAAGACTAGACAGCCAGTAGGTAGAAGCAGCAGCCATATCCACAATTGAAATAGCTGGTCTTGGAATATAACCAGCATGTAAAAAGGCCCTTCTATGAAAAGATTCTAACTTTCTGTCTAAAGGGTCTTTAAAAGAAGTACCGTCTTCCAAAGGAATGGTAGTACGTTTAGCCAGGGTGGATATGGCCCCATCCACCTTGGGAACTGTTCCTCATAACTCTAGATTAGCAGAAGGTAAAGGATATAACTTTTAAACCTTGCAAAAAGATTAAAAGACACACCTGGCTACCATTCCCTACACAGGGAAAACCTTAGTGAGATTAACAACAGTCCTAAAAACTGAATTTAAACAGTTACAAGGTTTATCATCAGAAGCATTAGGATCCTTAACCTCTAAAGCAATTAAGACTTCTTTTAAAAGAGAACAAATGAGTTTAACTTTAAACAAAAAATGAGGAAATATCAGGTTTAACTTCAGATGAGGAATCCTCATCCCCAGAGGAAACTTCACCATCTGAAGATACAACAGTATGCCTGGGCTCAGGGCATAGAACATGCCAGCCCATACCATTAACTGGGTTATGTCTAGAGGATATCAGGAAAAAAATGATTAATATTAAGGTAAATTAAACTCCAGGCCCATATGAAATACACGCAAGGGTGTTAAGGGAGCTTACCACTGTTATAGACAAACCTCTACTCTTAATTTTTCAAGACTCGTTATCCTCGGGCATAGTACCCCTGGATTGGCGTAAAGCTTCAAAAAGGGAAGCAGGAATGATCTAGGAAGCTATAGACCAGTCAGTCTGACATCAATAGTGGGGAAGATATTTGAAGGAATTATAAAGGGTTATATTAATGAGCATATTCGTGTAAATAAGATTATGAGTTCAAATCAGAATGGTTTTATGAGAAAAAGATCATGTCAAACAAATCTAATTAGATTCTATGAGGAAATATAGATAAAGGGGAATCAGTTGATGTGATATACTTAGATTTTGCAAAGGCGTTTGATACAGTGCATGAGAGAATAATGCACAAAATTAAGGGACTGGGAATATCTGAAAATGTTAGCTCATGGATAAAAGATAGGGAGCAACGAGTAGAAGTGAATGGATCATACTCAGACTGGACAAAGGTAATCAATGGAGTCCCCCTGGGATCAGTACTGGGCCCTGTTCTTTTTAATATTTTTATTAATGACTTGGATCAAAGATTAAATAGCGACATCTCTATTTTTGCAGATGATATTAAGTTAAGTTAGATCATAAGGTCAGAGTAGGATGAACTTTCATTACAAAAGGATCTGCAAAAATTAGAAGTATGGGCAGGTAAATGGAAAATGTGATTTAATACGGGTTAATGCAAGGTTCTACATTTTGGAAGTAAAAATAAGCAGGCAATGTATTATTTAAATGGGACAAGACTTAGCCAAACAGAGGAGGAAAGGGATTTGGGAGTAGTAATAGATAACAAGCTAAAGATGGGTGCACAATACAGGGCAGCGGCTTCAAAGGCTAATAAGATACTAGCATGTATTAAAAGAGGCATTGATTCAAAGGAGGAAAGCATAATTCTTTCACTATATAAATCCCTGGTAAGACCTCACCTTGAGTGTGGAGTGCAGTTCTGGGGACCAATCGCAAAAAAAGAAATTGCAGAACTAGAAAAAGGTCAGAGAAGGGCCACAAAGCTAATAAGGGGAATGGAGAATTTAAGTATTGAGGAGAGGCTAGTCAAACCGGGTCCGTTTTTTCTAGAAAAAGGCGCTTGAGAGGTGACATGATTACTTTATATAAATATATTCAAGGCCCATATACAGAGATGGCAGATGGATCTATTTATACAAAGGGGAAATTTTAACATCACTTTAATATTCCTTATTTTGTTTTGCAGGTGGAAACACTTTCCCTAAACCCTAGTATGTGGATTCTCTCTTGGTGTAGGTCTGATGTTTAACATTTGGATTTCTCCCCAGTTCTATCAGAGCAACTTTAAGTGAAAAAAGACTACACAGATATTAAAAGGGACAGTAAACACCTTGCAATTTTGAGAAATTTCTCTTGTGTTGCTGTAGAATGACACATCAGCCAATTTGTTTTTAAAACAAATGAACTTATTACTGCAATTATTTTTCACTCACCATTTACCTTATTTGGAGGGGCCAATCTGTGCTTAAGCCTGCTGACAGCAAGGCTAGTCATGGTCATACATTAGTATAAAATCCTTCAGGACAGTCAACTCAATCATGCTAGTTAGCGATCCTTGCATGTCCCTATTCTTAAAGAGACACACTGTTACAGAAAGTAATTCATCAGACGTTGCGATAAAGCAAGCTTGGCTTAATTTCTGCAAATCCTGCTGCAATGAACAACATGCCCCCTTAAAAAGATGATTAACAAAGTCCCATCTCTTAATAAGTAACACACTAACAACCACCCCCATTAAGGTTTAATGTAAGTGGGGTTTTGTTACTCCACGTACTGTGAGGCTGATTTATTTTACATAATTATATAGGGAAGGAAATAAGATTGTCATTGGGCTATAGATCGAATATCACATTTCTGTTAATACAATTACACTGAAGTGATTCTGAAAAGGGAAACTTTTGATTTAGTATTTTAAACGGGTCATTCCTATAGGCCTTAATGAATATGTGCCAGTGAGCATGAAACATGTCTGATGCTTCTTCCTAATAATGTGTATGTGGTTTTTTTATATATATATTTTCAACAAATGTACTTTGTTTAGCAAGTACCAGCAGAGTATCACCTTACTCACTTTTTTACTTAAAGGGACAGTAAAGTCAAGATTACATTTTCATGTTTTATGCAGAGCATGCAATTTTAAACAACTTTCCAATTTACTTTTATTATTACAATTGCTTTGTTCTTTTGATATCCTCTGTCAGCTCCAGCGCAGCAATGCACTACTGGGAGCTAGCTAAGCACATCAGATGAGCCAATGATAAAAGGCATAAGTACAGACATAAATAACCTACTAGCTCTCAGTAGCGGATTGCTGCTACTGAGCCTACCTAAGTTTACTCTTTGAAAAAATATACCAAGAGAACAAAGCAAAGTTGACCATAGAACACTGGAAAGTTGTTTAAAACTGCATGCTCTGAATAATGAAAGTTTAATTTTATCTTTATTGTTCCTTTGATGTCTGTTAAAGTGGTACATTCTTATAGAATAGACTTGCATATTAGACAATATTAGTTGTAGGAAAAAATATGGGACAGCAAATAAGACTAAGATTTTTTTTTTTATGAGCCCGAAAAAGAAGTTACAGTACATGAATATATGTAAACTAAACCTTGAAATAAGGATCAAGAAGTAAATATTTTAGAGCTTTAGATACCTGAAAAACTATATTAACGTGTATATATATATATATATATATATATATAAATATATATATATATATATATATATATGCACACACATATACACACACACTCACCGGCCACTTTATTAGGTACACCTGTTCAATTGTTAGGTAACACAAATTGCTAATCAACCAATCACATGGCAGCAACTCAATGCATTTAGGCATCTAGACGTGGTGAAGATGACTTGCTGAAGTTCAAACCAAGCATCAGAATGGGTTTACCTTGTATCTAAGCCTCTGCAAACTGCCCTCTTATTTCAGTTCTTTTGACAGACTTGCATTTTAGCCAAGCTGACTCCTAGGTAACTTCACGTGCGTGAGCTCTGTGTTATCTATATGACACACATGAACTAACACCCTCTAGTGGTGAAAAACTGTCAAAATGCATTCATATAAGAGGTGGCCTTTAAGGTCTAAAAAAATTGCATATGAGCCTACCTAGGTTTAGCTTTCAAATAAGAATACAAAGAGAACAAAGCAAAATTAGTGATAAAAATAAATTGGAAAGTTGTTTAAAATTACATGCCTTGAGGGTGTGTCCTAACAGTGGCACTGTGAAGTGGCACCTTTCTAGAGCTCCGGGAGAGGAGACTATTATCTCTCCATAATCACAGCATCCAAAGCTAGAATGATTGACTTTGTGTTTTACAACATAATTCTACTCACTCCAGCTGTATTAATAACAATTGAGGCCTATAGCAGTGGTGATCTTACAGGCAGCGTCCACCTCCCAGCCTTCCGGGGTTCATAACCAGAACTGAGCATACCTAATAACCACGGTAGCACCTTGAGCCATCTACAAGTTTTATCACTCTCCTTAAAAGGACTAAACTGCAGAATAACATAGCCACACGGAAAAAGGGCAATAACACACTATACAGTTGACACATGGGCTGAAAACTCCATCATGCAAGATCCAATACTCCTTAGGCTGGAGGAACTATTCCAACCATTAATCGATAAAGCACCTTCGGAATCAGATCTACTACTTCTAATGAGTAAACAACCGCTCACAATACCGAGGGCTCCAATATCACTAGAACCCATGATCTCAAGTATTGACCTACCCCTAGGGCCCAGGGATGCCGTACCACGCAACAAGCAGTCAGGGGGTTAACTTCATCAGCCGACCAGCCGTGCAAGAGCCAACTATATGCGGATTACACTTAACGACACTTATCTGCATTCAGAGAACAAGAACGGGAAACATCATCAAGCAACATCGCTTCCATTGAAAACGGACATACCAGATCAATAAATCACTGCTCTTCACTGTAAGACAGTAACGGACCTGAAGCCACATGGAACTCAGATGAAAATTTCAGATACCAACGTCAATCACCCTTATAACAAATGGGTAACATCTTTTAAACCTCCGCAACCCTGGGATCCTCACGGAACAGTAAGATTGCCTGCACAAATAGTTCAAGGGCTGGGGTCAGAGCGGCGACATTGAGGGGCTGTGGACTCAGTGTCATTAGAGCCTCTTTTCTTTGGCGGTCCCTTGGACACTACCTTAGACACAAACTGCTGCATAAAAACATAAATTACGACTTACCAGATAATTTCCTTTTCTTTGATACAGGGAGAGTCCACAGCTGCATTCATTACTTGTGGGAATACAGAACCTGACCACCAGGAGGAGGCAAAGACACCCCAGCCAAAGACTTAAATACCTCCTCCACTTCCCTCATCCCCCAGTCATTCTGCCGATGGAACAAGGAACAGTAGGAGAAATAGCAGGGTGAAAAAGGTGCCAGAAGAAAACAAAATAAATTTAGGGCCGCCCATGGGAGAACACGGGCGGGAGCTGTGGACTCTCTCTGTATCGAAGGAAAGGAAATGATCAGGTAAGTCATAATTTATGTTTTCCTTCTAAATATAAGGAGAGTCCACAGCTGCATTCATTACTTGTAGGAACTAATACCCAAGTTACAGAAGACACTGAAAGCTAACGGGAGGGCAAAAAGGGAGGCGGCCCAAATCTGAGGGCACCACAGCCTGCAACCAACCCATTCTCCCAATGCTGCTGCAAAAGAAGTAAAAAAGAAAAAGAATGTTCAGAGGACCAGATAGCTGCCCAACAATCAGAACCATAGAGATCTTATGCCCGAAACCCAAGAAGACGTCACTGTTCTTGAACTGAGCCATAACCTCTGAGGAGGCTAGAAACCCACTGACTCCGAGGTCAAGTGAAAAAAACACTCCTCCATTAACAATAAAGAAGGCAACCAAGCCTCCGATGTCCAAAGATCATCAAGGCAAGATTCCCTGAGGAAAAAAACCCTTTTCCATTTAGAAATGAAAATAACAATCCTAGGGAGAAACCCTAACAAACTTGTAAACAACCTTAATAAAAGGAAAATCCTCTAAGGGGTACGTCTTGTAAGATTACAACAAAGGGGCAATGGCATGTAGAAAAACATCTACAGACGGAATAAATTGTTGAAGGAGGAATATAAAGAACATTCCTGCTTGGTTATAAAAATTAATCTGGTGCCACCCCTTAAAAGAGACTAAGCTCCAAGAAGGAGCAAGAAAGGTACTGGCCTGACCGTAGTCTGCGCTCCAGCAAAAAAGAACAAAACGCCTCAGATTGCAATGATCCTCTGGAAAAGGACAATCAGGGAATCGAAAATTGCTTGCAATCTGACAATCAAGGAGCAAGGACTGCCGCTGGATTCAACCCACAACCTAGCGCATGCTATGCGACAAAGGTACTCATCAGGATAAGAGAGCCATTTGTCATAAAAAGGACTGCTCTAGCCAGTGCTCGCTAGGAAGGCCCTTCCCCAGCTCATCCTGGGGAAAATAAAGACAGACTCACAAAGTCCAATAAAGAGCCAGAACCACTAGCTCCTCCCTACAAGGGTGGTCCTTAGCATCTATGATAGATGACGAGGGACGAACTATGCGCCACAAAAGGAACATAGCACTTTCAGAACACTCTCTCTCTGCTAAGCCCAAACAATCTCTTGCATCCGCCTCATAGAAATAGGAGTCCATGACACCCTGTAACAATACCCACAGAGGCGAGACCCTTAAACCGTGATACTAACTCGCGGACATAAACTAAACAATGCTGCTAGCTTTTGTTAGGATCGGACCCCAACAAAGAGTAATATGGTCACAAAGAAGAGAATCCAACAGCACAGACTGAAGGTCCCTGAATAACAACCCAATTAGGTATGCTAGCAAACCCCAGACGCACCGACTGGCAGAAAAACCACAGAAGTTGACCTGGGTTCCAAGCCACAACCTTCTGATTCAGAGGCGGTGGATCTAACCACTACGCCACATCTCCCTGAGAGCATAAGAGGAAACCAGGGAGAGGCAAGGACTCTTGATTGGCTTCTCCAATAAGGTACCGCTCCTCGAGAAGAAAAGATAGTCTGGAACATCCGTTCCTGAAGAGCCTGCTTAGAGGACTGTTGACAAAGAGCCATAGTGGGTCTCCGCTCACCGCCAAACACGATTTCCTCCCTACTACACAGTAGGAACTCTCCCCTTCCAAACAAAGGGAGCTACCTACTGAAAGGTCCCAACTGGTACGAACCCAGAAGACCAAAGCCTCAAGGCTGAATGCTCGGCTGAAGAACCATAGGATAAGAAGGAAAACTCCTGATCCATGGACTCCCATAGGACACTCACTCCCCACAGGCAGCGAAGCGACAAAGACAAAACTGTCACTGAAAAGCTACTCCAGACAGAGAGATCTGAACAGAACACAGGGGATCGAATCCCCCCACCGATAATCCCTATAAGTCTGCAAAAACAGATATAGAAAGGGAACAATGTCATGCCGAAGACTCAGCCTCGGCAGACCATATCACCCCCACCCCCGGGCCAACAAAGACCAGAAGGGGGACTGGAGGGCATATTGCAAGATCTCAGGAAAAAACTTCCTGTCCGAAGACAAAACAGCATCCCGGAAAACACCCTGGTATTTATACCAGAAACTCAAGTCTAGAACCAACTCTGAGGATCAAAAAGACAAGAGAAAATCCCTAGAAGTCTAGTAACAGCCGATGGTAAGAAACCAGAAGCCAAGACCCGGGAGCTACTGCAAAATCTGGAGCAGGGTACTGCCCCTAAAACCCCAGATCTCAAAAGGGAAACCTAGGATCAAAACGAGGTTCGCTGGAAGAAACGGTTCCTAAGAACCCGATTCTCTCAAAAGGATGAAATAGGAAAGGCATCCTTCTTTCTGAACAAAAGAAAAGAGAATCTTACAGTCTCAGACAAACAGGAGCCCTATAAGCTCTGCCTAACAGTAAGAGAAACCAATTAGGATGGAAATCCCCCCTCCTTATTGGACCATACACCAACAGTGGAAATAAATTATTCCCACAGGGCAATAGATACCGGGACCATGACTCCAAAAGTCACACAAAACTTCCCAAAGACAAAATCAAGAGAAGAGAAAACAGCACAAAATAAGTCTAGCTCCGTCTCTAGGACTCCTAGATCCATCCCTCAAGCGTCCATCCAAGATAAAGTTTAAAGCCAGGTCTAGCCTGTACTCTAGTATAGGAGAACTCAAAGTGTCTGGACCAGAAGCTAGAAAAGACTCCCTCTTTTGTGTAAAGGGAAGGAACAGCCTTAACTAGTACCCAAAACAGGTCCTGCCTGTTATCAAGGATACAACACATTCAAGGGCTAACAGAAATTCTCAAATTCTAGCAATGCTAGAAAAACTGAGATAAACAAACTAAAAAATATAAGCTCCGTGGCTTAAAAAATTGAATCAAAATTATCGGGGGACCATCACTCGAACAGAGATCTAAATGCTTCCACCGGAAGTCTACAACAATCTCGACCAAGTTAGTCGATAGTCTCAAAATCACATGTGATGAAATGTCTTGTAAGAGTTTCTATAACAAGCCAGAGCTCTAAAAACGGAAAACTATTCTAAAACGGAATAGAATGCAAAAGAAAAATAGGTAAACGTCCAAACATGTTAACTGAAAAAAGAGAGCGTGTAAACAAAACCAGGTCCAACCTGTCACACACACACAATCCCCCCTAGAGCTCGGAACTGGGATTCTAATAAGAGAATAAAACAAAATGTAAATCAAGACGATAAGGAATAGGAACCCAATCCTCTCCACTCATCTATTCAAGATCGTTATCTGAATTAGAGGACTGAGATTCAACTGACGGGTCACTGGGAACCTCTAACATAGCCAAAACCTCTCTCAGAAGTAAACGCAGGTGTGCCAATCTAAATCTAAACGCTAAGCTCTCTGCAGTCGGAAGCCTCAGAGGAAACCACATTCCCAGAGGAATGATCAAACACAATTGTCATTTTACATGACGGCCCTTGGTCAGGAGAACCTGGCTAGTCCCTTCGCTTGCACACAGCAGGAAGAGGTAGCATTGCTAAGGCCGAAGAGATTGCCATGCGGAACTGCGTAGTAACCTCTGGTGGAAACAACCCCCTCACAGGTCAAGGGGGAGCGGAACTCGGGAAAACTGCATATGTAGGAACAGAAAAATCTAGGGAACATGCCTCACTGGATTCAGAATCCTCAGAGGTGGATGGCTCAGTGGTCTCAGACAACCCAACATTGGTTGATGAGAACACCCTATAGCGGCATACTGGACATATTTGAGAGGGCTGGGTTACAATACAATATAGACAGGTATCAAATTCTGGCTCAGAGGGATACCCCCCTAAAATATCAGAATCCTCCATAACTCGTCTAAGTTACCATCAAAAGAGTAAAACAACTGGCACCTTATACCCCCAATGGCTAGGGCACTCACCACCTCCTATGACCCAGACAGGTAGAGAAGACGCTCCTCTCCGCAGACACCCAGTCAAGAATCGGAAATAAACTTGACCACTCCCGGTCACATGGTGCGCCAGCTTAATAAAAAACTGAGCAGCTCTCAAAATGAAAGTAACATGTGCGCTCCGTATCAGCCAAAGAGCCCGAACGTTCTTACACATAAGCAGTCAAAATTATATAACAAACATGATTGAAAAACCCCCACTCTTCAATAACCTCTCTCAGGAGATATTAACCCTTGATTCCATAAAGATAAAGGAGTCCCACTGAGACCCCGTCTTCTATCATTAACATGTGTATAAAATGAAAACGATCTTAACGGAATCTTTGCCGTGGAAAAGCGACACGGTCCTTCAAGTTTGACAGATTGTAGCAGTGCCTCTGATATGGACTTGAGCGAACACAAGCAGGCAGCGAAACTCGTCAACGCTGATTGCTTAGGGAGCTGTTAATATGAGTCTGGATGGCTTCGCGGAAAGACTTCCCCTTCATCTCCAGATTCTAACTTTCATCAGTGCTCTCACTGAGAGGCTGACAAGACTACTTAAAACTCCAGTACCATACCAAAGGGTACTACCCCCCATAAGAGATTACTCCAAATCTTCTGACACTTCTCTGCCATCCGCCTGTGACGAAAGGCAAAGAATGACTGGGGGATGAGGGAAGTGGGGGAGGTATGTAAGCCTTTGGCTGGGGTGTCTTTGCCTCCTCCTGGTGGCCAGGTTCTGTATTCCCACAAGTAATGAATGCAGCTGTGGACTCTCCCTGTATTTAGAAGGAAAACCCCAACATGCTACGCGTCTTAGTAAAACCCTGTGGCTGAACAAATAAACACCATAAATGTACTATAAAGCTGCCGGTAGAGCGTTAAATGTACAAGTTTGATGTTATAATGCACTGCTTTATACTTTGAGTTCTAATCAAGAAACTTTACTTTTTGTTACTTCCCCTTTCTTTTTGAATGTTGCTTATATTGTGCTCAAGCAGTTTAGCAAGTTGCAGTATAACAGAAACCCACTAGATCACCAATTCTTCTATAACTTCATTCTTAGCTAGGTCTATCTTACTAGAAATCTTACTTATGTATGGGGAAGGTTATTGGACGTTGAAGCTAACTAGATATAATCTTTTGCTACCTGTTCTGTTGATGTTAAAGATTGTTTTTTTATCTGTATTCATATATTATTATGCACACTCTAGTAGGTGATTGAAACATCAACTCCCATAAACTCTACCTACAATAATGTAGATGATAACATAACTATTCACTGTGGACACTAAGCTCAATGTGATGTCTGGACATGTTTTTATGTATGTTTTCTTATTCTAGGGGTTTTGCAACATTTCTTAAAATGGAAGGGTACAGCAGATATTGATACTGTTATTATGGTGTTATTATGATGTGCAGTAACAAATCAACATAGGCCTCTCCTCTGTGGCTAGCGGCTGAAGCCGTAGGGGAGACAAAAGTCTATAAAACAGTTAGCAACACTTATCAATATATAATTGATTGGGATGTCTTTCACAGCTTACTAAAAAGGGCTCATGTACACCTACTCTTTACAGAATATGTCAATCTACTCCTATTAAGTTAACATCACTGCACAAGATCATTGAACCAGTACATTTACACACAAGTAGTATAGTAACAGACTTGCGTCAAAAGGCATTAAAACCTATTGGAAAATCTTTAATCCCCTCTAAACTCACCTTGATTTGACTAGATAGATCACTAGCAATCCACCGTAACATAGCTTTCATGTGAGACCAGTTCTGATTGATGTATCCTCCAATACTAAAGATAATACAGTTCTAGTACAATTTTGTTTTAAGATACATCTGTTTTTGTGTATTGTTCTAATGTTATCCCCTGTATATTGTAAATCTGCAATAAGGTCTAAGAGCGACCTACATAATAGATGGGGCAGAAAATAATTAAGAAGGATATTTTTTTTTATTTTAGGTACACTCCAATATGTCAAATATGATGTTCAGATTTGAAGCCTTGCTAGTTAAATATGATGTTTAATATTACTATTTGAGGCCTTGTTCATAACTAATACACTATCTGTATGTATGTATATTTTATTTTCCTCAACAAAAAAAAAAAGACATGCCCTATTTGAATCATGAAAGTTTATTTTGGACTTGACTGTCCCTTTAAGTATATTTTTTTTCTCATTTAGTAATTTTTTAGTTTTAATGTGGGAAATATATATATATATATATATATATATATATTTATAGCGAAGATGTGCACTCTCACTTATCGCCGACTGCCAGGGTGCTAGTAAAACTTAGATATGACAGAACAAAATGCTTGCACTCACTGGTCTTTTTATGAAAAACTTTTACTTAGAACAAAAACTGTGACGTTTCGAGGACAGTATCCCCTTCTTCAGACAACGCGTGCATCAAACAATAGTGACTTTATACAATGTTGCAAACAAACCCCTCCCCCCAATTAGAGCAAAAAACCGCCAAACAAGTAACCATGGTGACCTATGAGTCACACTGTAAACAATCAAGTGTTAACATATTATTAAAAAATTATGTATAAGCCATCCTGGCTCCAAAACTTGATAAGTTAGCCTCTCAGATTAAGGAATATAAGGACACCCTGGTGCAATTTAAAAATAGAAAATTGCTAACGGTAACAGATGACCATAAAGAAAAAATGGTGTATAGGTGGCTGAGTGGCAATGACAACAGAAGACCTTTTCCTCAGAGACGTAGGAGACAAAGATTTTATACAAAACAGTCTCTGCAAACAGTGGATACCAGCTCTGGATCGGATACAGAGGCTACACAAGGTCCGAGCGGAGTAACTGGTAGCCAACCATCTGGTCATCAGGTTTTTCAAGGGGTCACTACCCGAGCCGGCCAACGAAGACGAGGAAGAGGCTGAACATTCGGAGGGGAGGCTGGAGAGAGAAAGCCACCAATACCTTCCAGAAAATAACCACTGCTAGTCCCACTGAGGACCTAGTGGTGAACATCAGTGATCGAGTTTTATCTATGGCAGAGAGAAGCGTCTTGAACAGAGGTTTAAGTTTTGTCCCATCGGGCAAGGGTGATGATTTTTCCACGTATATTGATTGTCAAAAATTCCAACGATCACTCAGACTAAAATAATTTTTTAAAGATTACTCCACTGATGGTGAGCAACACAAGTTCAAGACAAAGAGTTCTTTTGATCCTCCAAGCAACAATGCCAGCATTAAGACCTTTATGAGACTGGTCTCCCAGGACTTGAAAGGATATGAGTCAAATAGATACCATACTAACTTGCCTACACAAGAAAAGGAAGCCATTTCAACACTCTCTAAGGATCCTGATATTGTGATCCGCACCGAGGACAAGGGCGGTGCGGTAGTGGTATTAAACTATAAATATTATAGTGAAGAGATCAACCACCAACTCAGTGATCCTGAGACCTACCAAGTACTTAATACGGATCCTACTAAGAGCTTTCAACTTCTCATTGACCAGGCTATACAAGAGGGGTTCTATGAAGGTGTGATTGATGAAGATACAGTTGGGTTTCTGAAGATTAAGCATCCAGTCTGCCCAATTCTTTACACACTACCCAAAATTCATAAAAATTTGGAGAAGCCCCCTGGTAGGCCCATCGTCTCTGCTCGCCACTCCATCACTTCTAGGCTGGCAATCTTTGTGGACCATTTCTTGCAACCACTGGTGAAGAACATGAGGTCCTATCTAAGGGATTCTACACAGCTCATTGAGGATATTAGAACCATTACATTCGAAGAGCCGTACATTCTGGTAACGGCAGACGTTAATAGTCTATATACCATCATCCCACATGAAGCAGGGAAACAACGTGTGTCTGATGCCCTAGACAGATATCCCTATGTTGGTCCCCCTAGAGATTTTCTCATCAAATTACTTGATTTGAGCTTGAGGCTAAATTACTTCAGGTTTGAGGGCAGGTACCATCAACAAATATCGGGTACGGCCATGGGCTCGAACGTGGCCCCCTCACTAGCCAACATCTATATGGAGCATTATGAAACATCAGTGATGGAGATATATCAGAAACCTGAAGTACTATTCTATAAAAGGTACATAGACGATTTGTTGATTGTCTGGGGAGGTACAGTACCTGAGCTGGAGACATGGTTTGCGTATCTCAATTCCCTTTCTAATCCGGTAAAGTTTAAGCTGAAGTACGACATGTCAAGTATTGAGTTCCTTGACCTGAACATCTTTAAAATGGATAATGGCCAACTAGAAACCTCCTTGTTTAGAAAACCTACAGACAGAAATTCAATTCTACACGCCACCAGCAACCATCCAACAGCACTGCTCAAAGCAATCCCGAAAGCCCAACTTTGTCGGGCTGTTAGGAACAACAGTGATGTAACTAGAAGAGATCAACAACTAGAGGAAATGCAACAACGCTTCACACAAAGGGGATACAACCCCCACTTGATTCATCAGAGTAGAGTGACAGCTGAGAATGAGAACCGTGCCTTAACCACTACTAAGAGTAAAGACGAGCAGAGATTGACCTTTACGACTATATACAGCCCCATAACTAGATCTTTGGGAAAATCATTGCGTGAACATTGGCACATTGTACAAGGTGATCCTCGACTTCCTTTTAATGGCTGGCAACACCCCAGAGTGGGGTATAAACGAGACAAGAATCTAAAAGATCTTTTGATGTTGACTGACCCAACCCATTGTTATACTGCTGAGACATGGTTATCAGGAAGAAAAAAGAAACCGGGATGTTACAGGTGCTTGGGATGTACTATCTGCAATTCTATGATCCCAGGGGCCACTTTTGGCCACCCACATCGTAACCAGAGATATAAGATTAGACATGTGCTGACCTGCACTACCACACATGTGGTTTATTTATTAAACTGCAGTTGTGGGCGTTTTTATGTGGGTAAAACCACTGATGATGCCAGAACTCGGTTCGCCAACCATAGGTCTTCCATTAGGACATCCCTCAAAAAGGGTTCAAGCGACCAACCTGTGGCTAGGCATTTTGTGGAAAAAGGCCACGGTCTCCAGGACCTTAGATTCACCTTGATAGACCATGTCCCCCCATTAAGGCGAGGGGGGTGATAGAGATACACTTCTCCTACAGATTGAGGCCAAGTGGATCTTCCGGCTAAACACCTTGCAGCCCCATGGACTAAACACAATGTTCGACTGGCACTGCTTTCTATAGCTATGTACGCTGCTCTGATGGACATTTCCTGCTGAATGTCATTACCTTCTAACCTCTTATGACGGACCAAGAGAGTCCACTTATCATTTAATGTAACAATTATTTCAACTGATGCTGTACTAACCTATATACACCTTTGCTGCCTATTCTCGTCATAGTCCCCACTGGTGAATAGTGGGTCTTGGTACTTGCATGTTCTAACATTTTTTCACTATATGAATGTGCTCCCGAATGGATGAAAAATGCTTAGGTGAACCCCTATCGTGGCACGGATGGGTCTATTTTGGCCATATTCCATTGTCAGCAATCTATCTAGTTAGTAAATCTGACATATCAATTTAATGGGCTCAATGTATTTGCGCTTTGTAATTGATTACGCAGTTGAGGTTTGTAACTAATATCATTAGCCCCAGCATTCAGTTTGTATGGATATTTATGGTGGTGTGTGTACATACGTTTACAGTAGCTGTTTCGAAAGATCTACTGATATGTAGGGTGGTATGGGTGACTCTCTTAGCGGTGTTGGGTGATCCTCTATGATTATATCCCCTGTGTATGTGGTTATATTTGTCACGTTATAAACTATAAATCTTTGTTGACAGTGTGATTATCTGTTCCTTCTAGTCCCGCAGCTGCTGTGTATGGTTCGGTGCGATCAATCACCATGGCAGCAGTACACAATTCCTGTGATTGGCTCATCGCCCCCCACGTGATTGACCTGGCTAGTTCCGGGTTTTTGTACACGGCGTTGTGTGGTGTTGCAGTGGTATGGGTCCGTAGCGATCAAGGACGTATCTCCCCTGGTGAGTGTTTAAACCTTCCATTACTGAGTTAATGCTCCCCCTGTTTGATGGATATGGAGTTGAAAGCGTTAGTTGAATGACCGAATGTACACTATCATTCCGCTTTTTCTGTTCTGTGTGTTATCCGCCTCAGTTTCTATTTTTCCACAGTTCCTCTAAACAGCACTTGGGCAGTCACTTTTAATTTTGGAGCCAGGATGGCTTATACATAATTTTTTAATAATATGTTAACACTTGATTGTTTACAGTGTGACTCATAGGTCACCATGGTTACTTGTTTGGCGGTTTTTTGCTCTAATTGGGGGGAGGGGTTTGTTTGCAACATTGTATAAAGTCACTATTGTTTGATGCACGCGTTGTCTGAAGAAGGGGATACTGTCCTCGAAACGTCACAGTTTTTGTTCTAAGTAAAAGTTTTTCATAAAAAGACCAGTGAGTGCAAGCATTTTGTTCTGTCATATATATATATATATATATATATATATATATATATATATATAGAGCTTAATTTACATTTTGCACGTCAGCCTTTCGGGTTTACAAACATCGGGATTATGCACTACGGTTAGTACACCTATGTCTCTGTCACACGCATGTCGTGTTTGCCTCTCTAACTCCCTCTAAACTTTCAGTTTTTTTGAGCCCGTTATTCAGTTCCACTGAGCGTTATCTGGCCTTTGTTTTTATAAAAAAACTAAATTTGATTTATGCCCTATGTTGGTTTCTGTGGGGTTGTGGATTTAGTTTTCTCAGTGAAAAAACAAAATGTATGCTTACCTGATATATTTATTTATTTCCGTATATGGAGAATCCACAACGTCATTCAATTACTAGTGGGAATATCACTCCTGGCCAGCAGGAGGAGTCAAAGAGCACCAGAGCAAAGCTGTTAAAGTGTCACTCCCCTACCCATAATCCCCAGTCATCCGAGCGAAGGAAAATGGAAAAAGAACACAAAGGTGCAGAGGTGCCTGAGGTTTAGTAAAAAAACATAATTTTTGTAAGAACTTACCTGATAAATTCATTTCTTTCATACTGGCAAGAGTCCATGAGCTAGTGACGTATAGGATATACAATCCTACCAGGAGGGGCAAAGTTTCCCAAACCTCAAAATGCCTATAAATACACCCCTCACCACACCCACAATTCAGTTTTAACGAATAACCAAGTAGTGGGGTGATAAAGAAAGGAGTAAAAAGCATGAAGAAAGGAATTTGGAAATAATTGTGCTTTATACAAAAAAATCATAACCCCCATAAAAAGGGTGGGCCTCATGGACTCTTGCCAATATGAAAGAAATGAATTTTTCAGGTAAGTTCTTACATAAATTATGTTTTCATTCATGTAATTGGCAAGAGTTCATGAGCTAGTGACGTATGGGATATCAATACCCAAGATGTGGAACTCCACACAAGAGTCACTAGAGAGGGAGGGAAAAAAATAAACAGCAGACAAATGCTGAAAAAATAATCCACAACCCAAAATAACATAATTTATGTAAGAACTTACCTGATAAATTCATTTCTTTCATATTAACAAGAGTCCATGAGCTAGTGACGTATGGGATATACATTCCTACCAGGAGGGGCAAAGTTTCCCAAACCTTAAAATGCCTATAAATACACCCCTCACCACACCCACAAATCAGTTTAACGAATAGCCAAGAAGTGGGGTGATAAGAAAAAGTGCGAAGCATATAAAATAAGGAATTGGAATAATTGTGCTTTATACAAAAAAATCATAACCACCACAAAAAAGGGTGGGCCTCATGGACTCTTGTTAATATGAAAGAAATGAATTTATCAGGTAAGTTCTTACATAAATTATGTTTTCTTTCATGTAATTAACAAGAGTCCATGAGCTAGTGACGTATGGGATAATGACTACCCAAGATGTGGATCTTTCCACACAAGAGTCACTAGAGAGGGAGGGATAAAATAAAGACAGCCAATTCCTGCTGAAAATAATCCACACCCAAAATAAAGTTTAACAAAAAACATAAGCAGAAGATTCAAACTGAAACCGCTGCCTGAAGAACTTTTCTACCAAAAACTGCTTCAGAAGAAGAAAATACATCAAAATGGTAGAATTTAGTAAAAGTATGCAAAGAAGACCAAGTTGCTGCTTTGCAGATCTGGTCAACCGAAGCTTCATTCCTAAACGCCCAGGAAGTAGATACTGACCTAGTAGAATGAGCTGTAATTCTTTGAGGCGGAGTTTTACCCGACTCAACATAGGCAAGATGAATTAAAGATTTCAACCAAGATGCCAAAGAAATGGCAGAAGCTTTCTGGCCTTTCCTAGAACCGGAAAAGATAACAAATAGACTAGAAGTCTTACGGAAAGATTTCGTAGCTTCAACATAATATTTCAAAGCTCTAACAACATCCAAAGAATGCAATGATTTCTCCTTAGAATTCTTAGGATTAGGACATAATGAAGGAACCACAATTTCTCTACTAATGTTGTTGGAATTCACAACTTTAGGTAAAAATTCAAAAGAAGTTCGCAACACCGCCTTATCCTGATGAAAAATCAGAAAAGGAGACTCACACGAAAGAGCAGATAATTCAGAAACTCTTCTAGCAGAAGAGATGGCCAAAAGGAACAAAACTTTCCAAGAAAGTAATTTAATGTCCAATGAATGCATAGGTTCAAACGGAGGAGCTTGAAGAGCTCCCAGAACCAAATTCAAACTCCAAGGAGGAGAAATTGACTTAATGACAGGTTTTATACGAACCAAAGCTTGTACAAAACAATGAATATCAGGAAGAATAGCAATCTTTCTGTGAAAAAGAACAGAAAGAGCAGAGATTTGTCCTTTCAAAGAACTTGCGGACAAACCCTTATCCAAACCATCCTGAAGAAATTGTAAAATTCTCGGTATTCTAAAAGAATGCCAAGAAAAATGATGAGAAAGACACCATGAAATATAAGTCTTCCAGACTCTATAATATATCTCTCGAGATACAGATTTACGAGCCTGTAACATAGTATTAATCACGGAGTCAGAGAAACCTCTATGACCAAGAATCAAGCGTTCAATCTCCATACCTTTAAATTTAAGGATTTCAGATCCGGATGGAAAAAAGGACCTTGTGACAGAAGGTCTGGTCTTAACGGAAGAGTCCATGGCTGGCAAGATGCCATCCGGACAAGATCCGCATACCAAAACCTGTGAGGCCATGCCGGAGCTATTAGCAGAACAAACGAGCATTCCCTCAGAATCTTGGAGATTACTCTTGGAAGAAGAACTAGAGGCGGAAAGATATAGGCAGGATGATACTTCCAAGGAAGTGATAATGCATCCACTGCCTCCGCCTGAGGATCCCGGGATCTGGACAGATACCTGGGAAGTTTCTTGTTTAGATGAGAGGCCATCAGATCTATCTCTGGGAGCCCCCACAATTGAACAATCTGAAGAAATACCTCTGGGTGAAGAGACCATTCGCCCGGATGCAACGTTTGGCGACTGAGATAATCCGCTTCCCAATTGTCTACACCTGGGATATGAACCGCAGAGATTAGACAGGAGCTGGATTCCGCCCAAACCAAAATTCGAGATACTTCTTTCATAGCCAGAGGACTGTGAGTCCCTCCTTGATGATTGATGTATGCCACAGTTGTGACATTGTCTGTCTGAAAACAAATGAACGATTCTCTCTTCAGAAGAGGCCAAAACTGAAGAGCTCTGAAAATTGCACGGAGTTCCAAAATATTGATCGGTAATCTCACCTCCTGAGATTCCCAAACTCCTTGTGCCGTCAGAGATCCCCACACAGCTCCCCAACCTGTGAGACTTGCATCTGTTGAAATTACAGTCCAGGTCGGAAGAACAAAAGAAGCCCCCTGAATTAAACGATGGTGATTTGTCCACCACGTTAGAGAGTGTCGAACAATCGGTTTTAAAGATATTAATTGAGATATCTTCGTGTAATCCCTGCACCATTGGTTCAGCATACAGAGCTGAAGAGGTCGCATGTGAAAACGAGCAAAG
The DNA here is from genome assembly GCF_027579735.1 of Bombina bombina. Taxonomy (NCBI): domain Eukaryota; kingdom Metazoa; phylum Chordata; class Amphibia; order Anura; family Bombinatoridae; genus Bombina; species Bombina bombina. Next base: position 539,671,075 of record NC_069502.1, on the reverse strand, counting down.
GGGATCGCGTCCGATGCAGCAGTTATAAGACCTAGAATTTCCATGCATAAGGCTACCGAAGGGAATGATTGTGACTGAAGGTTTCGACAAGCTGTAATCAATTTTAGACGTCTCTTGTCTGTTAAAGACAGAGTCATGGACACTGAATCTATCTGGAAACCCAGAAAGGTTACCCTTGTTTGAGGAATCAAAGAACTTTTTGGTAAATTGATCCTCCAACCATGATCTTGAAGAAACAACACAAGTCGATTCGTATGAGACTCTGCTAAATGTAAAGACGGAGCAAGTACCAAGATATCGTCCAAATAAGGAAATACCACAATACCCTGTTCTCTGATTACAGACAGAAGGGCACCGAGAATCTTTGTGAAAATTCTTGGAGCTGTAGCAAGGCCAAACGGTAGAGCCACAAATTGGTAATGCTTGTCTAGAAAAGAGAATCTCAGGAACTGATAATGATCTGGATGAATCGGAATATGCAGATATGCATCCTGTAAATCTATTGTGGACATATAATTCCCTTGCTGAACAAAAGGCAATATAGTCCTTACAGTTACCATCTTGAACGTTGGTATCCTTACATAACGATTCAATAATTTTAGATCCAGAACTGGTCTGAAGGAATTCTCCTTCTTTGGTACAATGAAGAGATTTGAATAAAACCCCATCCCCTGTTCCGGAACTGGAACTGACATAATTACTCCAGCCAACTCTAGATCTGAAGCACAATTCAGAAATGCTTGAGCTTTCACTGGATTTACTGGGACATGGGAAAGAAAAAATCTCTTTGCAGGAGGTCTCATCTTGAAACCAATTCTGTACCCTTCTGAAACAATGTTCTGAATCCAAAGATTGTGAACAGATTTGATCCAAATTTCTTTGAAAAAACGTAACCTGCCCCCTACCAGCTGAACTGGAATGAGGGCCGTACCTTCATGTGAACTTAGAAGCAGGCTTTGCCTTTCTAGCAGGCTTGGATTTATTCCAGACTGGAGATGGTTTCCAAACTGAAACTGCTCCTGAGGACGAAGGATCAGGCTTTTGTTCTTTGTTGAAACGAAAGGAACGAAAACGATTGTTAGCCCTGTTTTTACCTTTAGACTTTTTATCCTGTGGTAAAAAAGTTCCTTTCCCACCAGTAACAGTTGAAATAATAGAATCCAACTGAGAACCAAATAATTTGTTTCCCTGGAAAGAAATGGAAAGTAGAGTTGATTTAGAAGCCATATCAGCATTCCAAGTCTTAAGCCATAAAGCTCTTCTGGCTAAGATAGCCAGAGACATAAATCTAACATCAACTCTAATAATATCAAAAATGGCATCACAGATGAAATTATTAGCATGCTGGAGAAGAATAATAATATCATGAGAATCACGATTTGTTACTTGTTGCGCTAGAGTTTCCAACCAAAAAGTTGAAGCTGCAGCAACATCAGCCAATGATATAGCAGGTCTAAGAAGATTACCTGAACATAGATAAGCTTTTCTTAGAAAAGATTCAATTTTTCTATCTAAAGGATCCTTAAACGAGGTACCATCTGACGTAGGAATGGTAGTACGTTTAGCAAGGGTAGAAATAGCCCCATCAACTTTAGGGATTTTGTCCCAAAATTCTAACCTGTCAGGCGGAACAGGATATAATTGCTTAAAACGTTTAGAAGGAGTAAATGAATTACCCAATTTATCCCATTCCTTAGCAATTACTGCAGAAATAGCATTAGGAACAGGAAAGACTTCTGGAATAACCGCAGGAGCTTTAAAAACCTTATCCAAACGTATAGAATTAGTATCAAGAGGACTAGAATCCTCTATTTCTAAAGCAATTAGTACTTCTTTAAGTAAAGAGCGAATAAATTCCATCTTAAATAAATATGAAGATTTATCAGCATCGATCTCTGAGACAGAATCCTCTGAACTAGAAGAGTCCAAAGAATCAGAATGATGGTGTTCATTTAAAAATTCATCTGTAGAGAGAGAAGATTTAAAAGACTTTTTACGTTTACTAGAAGGAGAAATAACAGACAAAGCCTTCTTTATGGATTCAGAAACAAAATCTCTTATGTTATCAGGAACATTCTGCACCTTAGATGTTGAGGGAACTGCAACAGGCAATGGTACATCACTAAAGGAAATATTATCTGCTTTAACAAGTTTGTCATGACAATTATTACAAACAACAGCTGGAGAAATAGCTACCAAAAGTTTACAGCAGATACACTTAGCTTTGGTAGATCCAGCAGGCAGTGGTTTTCCTGTAGTATCTTCTGGCTCAGATGCAACGTGAGACATCTTGCAATATGTAAGAGAAAAAACAACATATAAAGCAAAATAAATCAAATTCCTTATAAGACAGTTTCAGGAATGGGAAAAAAATGCCAAACATCAAGCTTCTAGCAACCAGAAGCAAATGAAAATGAGACTGAAATAATGTGGAGACAAAAGCGACGCCCATATTTTTTGGCGCCAAATAAGACGCCCACATTATTTGGCGCCTAAATGCTTTTGGCGCCAAAAATGACGCCACATCCGGAACGCCGACATTTTTGGCGCAAAATAACGTCCAAAAAATGACGCAACTTCCGGCGACACGTATGACGCCGGAAACGGAAATGAATTTTTGCGCCAAAAAAATCCGCGCCAAAAATGACGCAATAAAATGAAGCATTTTCAGCCCCCGCGAGCCTAACAGCCCACAGGGAAAAAAGTCAAATTTTTGAGGTAAGACAAAATATGATAATTTAAAGCATAATCCCAAATATGAAACTGACTGTCTGGAAATAAGGAAAGTTGAACATTCTGAGTCAAGGCAAATAAATGTTTGAATACATATATTTAGAACTTTATAAATAAAGTGCCCAACCATAGCTTAGAGTGTCACAGAAAATAAGACTTACTTACCCCAGGACACTCATCTACATGTTTGTAGAAAGCCAAACCAGTACTGAAACGAGAATCAGTAGAGGAAATGGTAAATATAAGAGTATATCGTCGATCTGAAAAGGGAGGTAAGAGATGAATCTCTACGACCGATAACAGAGAACCTTATGAAATAGACCCCGTAGAAGGAGATCACTGCATTCAATAGGCAATACTCTCCTCACATCCCTCTGACATTCACTGCACGCTGAGAGGAAAACCGGGCTCCAACTTGCTGCGGAGCGCATATCAACGTAGAATCTAGCACAAACTTACTTCACCACCTCCCTTGGAGGCAAAGTTTGTAAAACTGATTTGTGGGTGTGGTGAGGGGTGTATTTATAGGCATTTTAAGGTTTGGGAAACTTTGCCCCTCCTGGTAGGAATGTATATCCCATACGTCACTAGCTCATGGACTCTTGTTAATTACATGAAAGAAATAAGTTATTCTCATGAAGAAAAGAAAAACTTAAAACATCAGCACAAGAATCAAACTGAAACAGCTGCCTGAAGAACTTTTCTACCAAAAACTGCTTCAGAAGAAGCAAATACTTCAAAACGGTAGAATTTAGTAAATGTATGCAAAGAGGACTAAGTCGCTGCTTTGCAAATCTGATCAACTGAAGCTTCATTCTTAAAAGAAAATATACAATTAAATGGATATACTATCTGCAGCAGAGGTGCAGACAGATAACCTGAAAAAGGCGCCAAGGATTCTAAAAAATTAAACTAGTGATGGTGATAATAATGTGAGAATATAGCAACAATAGTTAGTCAAAGAAAGTTAATCATAAAATGTGCTATATAAATATGCTGTGAAAAAAAAGAATAATAATAAAAAAAAAGTTCAAATCTCTAAAGTGAATATCAATTCAAAACTTGAAGTAAAAATAATATATATAGTTTGACATAAAAAAATATGTCAAAATTATATCAAAATCAGTCACAATAACTGATCATACTAAAAAAAATGAAATAAAATAAAATACAAATAAAATAATTAAAAAAATAAAAAAAATAAAAAAATGAGTGTTATGGATATGTGGCAATGTCCCCGCAAAATCTAATCAAAAATCAAATTAAATCAGAGCATAAACCACAAATAACAGATAGATTGCTATTGCAAATGAGAGGCAGAGTCCACACAAAGTTAGACAAACACAAATGAGTGTTACGGATATGTGGCAATGTCCCCGCAATAATTAGTCAAAAATCTAATTAAATCAGAGCATACACCACAAATAACAGATAGATGGCAACTGCAAATGAGAGGCAGAGTCCACACAAAATTAGGCAAACTGTCAGAGTTAGCTTAGAGCATATACCACATATAATGGATATGTAGCAATGTCCACACAATAGTTTCCAGGCAGCTCCTCTGGTGCGTCGTGCCCTAACACAAGATGGCAATCTATAACAGAAAAGACAGAGGGCGCCACATAGTGCAGATCAATGAGTAAAAAAAATTGAAGAAGAGATGTATACGTAGCAGGTATCTCACTCACTTGGTAGTAAGCACTGATGTGCAATACAAGCAGGCCGAGTCCAAATAGTCGCTCGGCAGACTCAACAGGCACCTGGAACAGATGGTCTTTGTTGTCCCGGCAACAAGAGAATCAGGAGCGGTGCAGTTCCCAGAGGACTTCTTTGCTGTTACACAACTGTTGTTAGGTGGATAGCAGTCTCTGCTAGTTTGGCAGCAGCAGCACTTAGGTAACAAGTGCAAATGGACATCAAACACAGTGCAACAAATGCTTCAGAAATGATCAGGAGTACAGCAGCAATGAAACAGATTCAAAAGGGTTTAATACAGCATAAAAGCATTTAAAAACAAGCAACGCGTTTCTCCGTGTCCCAGCACGGTTTCATCAAGCTATCATATTGATTGGTAATCTCGCCTCTTGAGATTTCCACACCCCTTGTGCTGTTAGAGATCCCCAGACAGCTCCCCAGACAGCTCCCCAACCTGAAAGACTCGCATCTGTTGTGATCACAGTCCAGGTTGGCCGAACAAAAGAGGCCCCTTGAACTAAACGCTGGTGATTTAACGACCACATCAGAGAGTGTCGAACATTGGGATTTAAGGATATTAATTGTGATATCTTTGTATAATCCCGGCACCATTGATTCAGCATTCAAAGCTGGAGAGGTCTCATGTGAAAACGAGCAAAAGGAATCGCGTCCGATGCTGCAGTCATGAGGCCTAAAACTTCCATGCACATAGCCACTGAAGGGAATGACTGAGACTGAAGGTGCTGACATGCTGCAACCAATTTCAAACGTCTCTTGTCTGTTAGAGACAGAGTCATGGACACTGAATCTATCTGGAAACCTAAAAAGGTGACCCTTGTCTGAGGAATCAAAAAACATTTTGGTAAATTGATCATCCAACCATGTTTTCGAAGAAAGACTGAGCTAGTACCAAGATATCGTACAAATAAGGAAACACTGCAATACCCTGTTCTCTGATTACAGAAAATAGGGCACCTAGAACCTTTGAAAAGATTATTGTAGCTGTTGCTAGGCCAAATGGAAGAGCAACAAATTGGTAATGCTTGTCTAGAAAAGAGAATCTCAGGAACTGATAATGTTCTGGATGAATCGGAATATGAAGGTATGCATCCTGCAAGTCTATTGTAGACATATAATTTACTTGCTGAACAAAAGGCAGAATAGTCCTTATAGTCACCATCTTGAAAGTTGGTACTCTTACATAACGATTCAAAATTTTTAGATCCAGAACTGGTCTGTATGAATTTTCTTTCTTTGGTACAATAAATACATTTGAATAAAACCCCCGACCTTGTTCCTGAAAAGGAACCGGCATAATTACCCCTGAAACCTCCAGGTCTGAAACACACTTCAGGAAAGCCTGGGCTTTTACTGGATTCACTGGGATGCGTGAGAGAAAAAATCTTCTCACACGAGGTCTTACTCTGAATCCTATTTGGTACCCCTAAAAGACAATGCTCTGAATCCATTGATTTTGGACAGAATTTGCCCAAACATCCTTGAAAAACCTTAATCTGCCCCCTACCAGCTGAGCTGGAATGAGGGCTGCACCTTCATGCGGACTTAGGGGCTGACTTTGGTTTCTTAAAAGGCTTGGATTTATTCCAATTTGAGGAAGGCTTCCAATTGGAAACAGATTCCTTGGGGGAAGGATTAGGTTTTTGTTCCTTATTTTGATGAAAGGAACAAAAACGATTAGAAGCCTTAGATTTACCCTTAGGTTTTTTATCCTGAGGCAAAAAAACTCCCTCCCCCCGGTAACAGTTGAAATAATAGAATCCAACTGAGAACCAAATAAATTATTACCTTGGAAAGAAAGAGATAGTAATCTAGATTTAGATGTCATCAGCATTCCAAGATTTAAGCCACAAAGCTCTTCTAACTAAAATAGCTAAAGCCATGGATCTAACATCAATTTTGATAATATCAAAAATAGCAACAGGAGCTATTAGAATTACCAATGCTCTCTCTTGTTTGATACAAGCAATAACTCGTGGAAGGAGCGCAAATGGAGGAAACAGGTATGCTAGACCAAAATCCCAAGGAACCGCCAGAGCATCTATCAGAGCGGCCTGAGGATCTCTTGACCTTGAACTGTACCTTGGAAGCTTGGCGTTCTGCCGAGACGCCATCAGATCCAACACCAGCATCCCCCAATTTGAGGGTTAACCTGGAGAACACCTCTGGAAGGAGAGCCCACTCCCCGGGATGAAATGTCAGTCTGCTCAGGAAATCCGCTTACCAGTTGTAGACTCCAGGAATGTGGATGGCAGATAGACAACAATTGTGAGCTTCCGCCCAATGAAAAATCTGTGCCACCTCCTTCATGGCTAAGGAAGTCCGAGTTCCTCCCTGGTGGTTGATGTAAGCCACTGAGGTGATGTTGTCCGACTGAAACCTGATAAACTGGGCTAAGGACAATTGAGGCCAAGCCATCAGAACATTGTAAATCACTCTCAACTCCAAGATGTTTATGGGGAGAGCAGACTCCTCCCAAGTCCATAGTCCCTGCGCCTTTAAAGAGTCCCAGACTGCTCCCCAAACTAGCAGGCTGGTGTCCGTGTTCACAATCACCCAGGAAGGTCTCTGGAAGCATGTGCCCTAAGACAGATGGTCCTGAGATAACCACCATGGGAGAGTCTCTTGTCGACTGGTCTAGATCTATCTTCTGAGACAGATCCGAATGGTCTCCGTTCCATTGTCTGAGCATGCATAATTGCAGAGCTCTCAAATGGAATCAAGCAAAGGGAATGATGTCCACCATGGAAGTGACCATCAGACCAATTACCTCCATACATTGAGCCACTGATGGCCGAAAAGTAGACTGAAGGGAGAGGCAAGGGGAGAGTATTATGGATTTTCTGACCATTTTCCATAGATAGGGAATCTATTATGTTCCCTAAGAAAACCACCCTTGTAGCTGGAACAAGGGAACTCTTTTCCAGATTCACTTTCCAACTGTGGGAACGTAGAAAAGACAACAAGATCTCTGTATGAGAGCTTGCTTGTTGAAAAGATGGTGTCTGAACCAATATGTCGTCCAGGTATAACGCCACTTCAATTCCCCGAGACCTGATCACTGCCAAGAGAGCCCCCAGAACCTTTGAGAAAATTCTGGGAGCTGTGGCAAGGTCAAACGGAAAAGCCACAAACTGAAAGTGTTTGTCTAGAAAGGTGAATCTCAGGAATTTGTGTGATGATTCCTGTGGATGGGAACTGCACACTAAACCTGTAGACTGTGAGCTCTCCGGAGAAGGGCCCTCTTCTTCCTGTACTAGATTTGTTTAGTTGTGTTATGTTTTGTATTTTATCACAAATCCTTGTCATTGTATCATTGTACCCAGCGCTACGGAATTTGATGACGCTATACAAATACATGATGATAATGATAATAATAATAATAATAATAAAAATATGCGTCCTTCAGGTGTATGGTCGTCATGAACTGACCCTCTTGGACCAAAGGAAGAATGAAACAAATGGTGTCCATTTTGAAGGACAGTACACCCTGAGAAACTTGTGTTGGCACTTTAGGTCTAAAATGGGTTGAAAAGTTCCCTCTTTTTTGGGAACCACAAACAAATTTGAATAGAATTCTAGACCCTGTTCCATTACTGGAACAATCACTCCCAGGGAGGAAAGGTACTGAACGCAGTTCAAGAATGCCTCTCTTTTACCTGGTCTGCAGATAATCTTGAGAGGTGGATTCTGCCCCTGGGAGGAAAACATTTTAATTCTATTTTGTAACCCTGAGACACTATGTCAACAAGCCCAAGGATCTGGGACATCTCATCTCCACGCTTGACAAAACAGGGAAAGCCTGCCCCCACCCACTGCGAAGCAGTAGGTGAAACAGAAACTTTACTATCTGAATGTCTAATTTTCCTCTTGCGTCTTCCCAGCGTAGGAAAAGCAGATAATGCCGCAGATACCGCATAAGATACCTGTGCAGCAAAATCTGCAGACAAATAAACTCCAGGAGGCTGAGAGGAACTGCAGGGCACTGTATGTGATGCCATAGAGGCTTGAGATGTTTGAGGAGAAAGCTGTGGCATTGACTGAACAGCATCATCCTGAGAGAAATTGGGCTCAGCGGGCAACAAGTTATCTTTAATTGAAGTGTTCTACCTAAGCATGTAGCACAGAATTGCATAGGAAAAACAATTTGTGCCTCTAGGCATAACAAGCATTTGTTAAAAGGCACAGTCTTTCATGCCCATAATACTAAATTAAAAAATCGTATTTTTATTTTTTAAATATGCGGTCCCTTTAAATGTTTTTAATACCACAGCCACTTAACACTATGCAAAAATTATTTAAAATAATAAAACAATCAGGCCCTCTACACCTCCGACAGGCTGAGGTGCCTTACCGTAACATTTACACAAAATTTGGCTGCCAGAAGTTTCTAAAACGATCATATAGTAGATCGACACTGAAGAAAATTAAATTCAATGATGCCACTCCGCTCTGTGAATATCCGACAGCAGAGAGAAGTCACATGACCAGCAGACAGAGGAAACGATGCAGCAAGTAAAAGGCGCGCGTTTCTCTCTGCCTACAACACCGGAGCTAAATTTACACAAACGCTCAAGCAGTCTGTCAGTTAGCCTGTTCTAGTTATGCAAGCAAAAAAAAAAACAACTGCCTAATTTTAAGTTTATACATAAATCCCTGTTTAAAACATAAGCCCCACACACATACTAATAAAGTATTTCCAAAAAATTAGCCCAAAGAGGGAAGATTAACCCCTAGTCTCAACATACATAATTGTGCCTGCCCACTGCCAAAGAGAATCCTGTATAAAGGATTTTAAAAATGTCCCCATCTACTGCATATGAAATATTCTTCTGAAGTGCAAGTCTTCAAGAACTAGAAGACAAAAGCACTTACCTGCAGTCTAGCTGTCCAGCAGGAAGACAGCTCAGAAGGCGTGGAAGGACACACTCCTTATAGAGACCTGTAGAAAAAGAAAGAACAAAGTAACAAACTCAGGCTTTATGTACAATGGGCAGCAATGTGTTCGGGAACAAAGCAAGGACTACCTCACAACTTCCTAAAGGCTTAAAAACCACCACTACTCTACTGAAGAGATTGACGTGGACTCAGCTAAACCGAAATCCATGCTTGCAGGGAAAAGTACCTGAAAAAGGAATTAATTTCTTCAGACACCAAACTACACCTCCTCCATTTTCAGAGGCAAAGAGAATGACTAGGGATTATAGGTAGTGGAGAGACACTTAACAGCTTTGCTGTGGTGCCCTTTGCCTCCTCCTGCTGGCCAGGAGTGATATTCCCACAAGTAATTGAATGACGTTGTGGACTCTCCATATCTTAGGAAAGAAAATATGTTTCAAAATCCCACCCTTTATGTTATTACTCGTGGACTCCACAGCTTGGTTATTAGTTCCCATGAATAATGGATCATGGACTCTCACCACCTGTATGAAAGAAAACAATTTATGCTTACCTGACACATTCATTTCTTTCATGGTGGTGAGAGTCCACAATACCCCATCCTGTGCTTTGCTGTTGGTGTTTTTTTTTCTTCAGCACATCTTTTTTTCCCTGTTCCTTTTATGGTTCTTATTCCTTTTCCCTACCTCATTTTGCTTGGTTCTACATTAGACTGAGGTAACTGTGAGGTGGGAGGGGTTTCATAGAGCTCTTGGGGTTTGGGAATCTTTGCCTCCTCCTAGAGGTAAGAAAGAGTAATTCCCAGGAGTAATGGATTGCGGACTTTCAGCACCATGAAAGAAATTAATTCATTAGGTAAGTATAAATTATATTACTTATATAATATATCATAGGTCTTGTTACAATACCAAAATGTCTGTTTTAAAAAGTGGCACCCAACATTATGATGCAAATAAGGTAAATTGGAAGTCATAAAAGGGCATAACAATTAAATTGCGTCAATAGGAGTTCCGGTATGTTTGAAAAATCATACTGAATCATAAAGAATTATTACCATAAAAACATATTTATTGGCTAATGTTACATCAGTTTTTTAATACCTAAATAAAACATACAAACTAATTGTTTATCAGAAGATATAGAAATCACAATATACAAAAAGTAGATCTCGTATTTAAAACAAAGAACCTAATAATGTAGAGATTATCTTTTCATGTGAACTAAAGCTATTATCTTTTGCCTATCAAAAATTATGGCAATAAGCTATATCTAAAGCTTTGGGATTACAGAAAATGTGAAGCAAAATTATCGAACCATTATAGTTTTTCTAGCCATTAATGCATTGTTTGCTCCTACATGCATTTATAGGTTTACACTGCAATATGCCATACATGTACATTAATCTAGAAGACTATTTTCACAGCTTTATAGAAAAAAATACGTATTTAAACATCTCCCATTTATAGCTAACATTTATCTTGTTTGCATTACAAAAAAACCCCATTGTGAATAAAAACATTGTTTGAATTGTGATTCATGACAGAAGCAACTTACAAAACTAATCATGTTTGTAGAAAACAGAAAGCTGCATTCATGTATTAAAATACACGCTCCAATTTGAAAGAAAACGTAAGCATCAACAAAGGACATATTTTGTTCTTTAGCTCTTGTAAACAGCACCCTAACATTGTGTCTAACCTAAAAAAAGCACATGAAACAACAAACATGCATACTAAATTTCTGTATATTAAAACCAGGGGTAGCAAACCTTTTGTACTCAAATTGGCCTATAATCTTACAGAAATTCTCAAGTGCCCATGGTACTTTTTTATTTAGTTGAAATAATTTTTATTATTATTATTATAAGCATTTTACAACCTGAGATATACAACAACATGAGGATAAAGAAAAGAGCGATTATAGTTACAATATCTATCAGTACCATTTCACATGCATATTCGGTACAACACAAAATCAGTCAGTACTCTGGAGCACTCAGCTATTGAGTCCAGGTGATCACGAATCACTGGAGACCAATATACTTGGAGTTGTTGTCTTCTGTGGTCGGATTTCTAATCGTCTCTTAGCACACATGACCACATAAGTAGTTAGTAATACTTAAAAAAAAAAAAAATATTGAACCAAAGAGAAAATAAAAAGAAAGAAAAAGGGAACAAAAACTAAAAGAACATATACAATTAAGAAAAACATTTCTAAACTTTGTTTGTCTTATCAATCGGTAATGCCTATTTTTGACACATAATTCAATACTTGATGTAGAAGGTGTGGCTGTGAACGGTATCTAAATAAAGCAATACAGAATGTTATTTTTGTCGAACAGAGCTGGAGAAGGTGATTTTGCCTTTTATCCTATCTTATAAATACTTCTAGTTCCCCATCCTACTCTCCCCTCCTCCTCTCCCTCATAATCCAGTAAAACCAGACTTTCTGGAAGCTTTCCCTTGTCCCCAAAATCAGAGAGGCCTGTTCTGACATGGAGTATGTAGCTTCAATTTTGTCCAGTATCTCAGTCCAAGCCGGGACCCCTACCTTCCAGTGCCTAGCTACACATATCCTAGTAGCTGTACAAAGCGTTTTTATAAAAGGTATTAATAGCTGAGTTATATGTTGAGATATGTTCATTCAGTAGGGCTTGTGCCATAGAAAGATTAATGTCTTCTGATAATATAGTACTCAACAAGGACAAGAGTTCTGACCATATCGGTCGGACCCTGGGACAGTCCCACCACATGTGGATATATGTGCCTACTTCCTGACATCCTCTATAGCAAAGGTTGGAGGAGCCCCGTGAATAATGAGAGGTCTGAGTCGGGGTCAAGTACCACCTGAAAGTGGACTTGATACAATTCTCCTTGAAGTCGGCACTAATCATACCTCTACCTGAGTCTCGAGTTATGGCTATCCAGTCTTCCGCTGTTAAGTTGGTCCCTAAATCTTTCACCCATCTGTCTACTAAAGGGGGTCTTGTATTATATCTCGCTTTTTGTATAGCTATATACAAGCAGGAAATCATTTTTTTATCTCTTTGTTTGTTAATTGTAAAGTGTTCCAGTGGTGTTAGTCCTCTTGGGAAGAGGAGATGTAGGTATCTATGTATTGCGGATGAGATTTGTAGGTATATGAACCAATGAAGTCTATGGGGGTCTAGTCTGTCTTGTGCCTGTTTAAACGTAATAAGTTTCCCTTCTGACAAAAAATCTGCCACCCTATAGAGCCCCTTATTTTCCCATTTTCCTATTTGTATCTGTAACTCGCTCGGGAGTAGTGTTATAATCGGTCTTGTCACCGAGTCTATAGGTAGCAACTGGAGAGATTCAGTCAGCTCTGTCCAAGATTTCACCGAGTCCCTAAAGGCTGATAGATTGGTTTCGGGAGTGGGGTGTCCTTTGGGGGTGTTCCACAGTAAAACAGACGATTTATTGTTTCCCTCTACGTCAGCTTCTATTGTTGTCCATACTATTTCATCGGACCCTTTGTTTAATAGCAAGTCCTGAGCTAGCCTAGCTGCCTGGTAATAATCCATTAAGTTCGGTATGCCTACCCCCCCTACTGTTTTATGTTGCTGCAAAGTCTTGGAGGCTATCCTAGCTAACTTATTACCCCTCAAAAAACTCGTTATGTCCTGTTGTAATCTCAGTAAATCCGGGGCTGGGATCTTAATAGGTAGGGCTCTAAAAAGGTAAAGTATCTTCGGTAGAATCGTCATTTTAATGGCCGAGAGGCGACCAAACCACGAAAATTGTTTGCTCTTCCATTTATGTAAATCTAATCTAATTCTTTTAAATAATGGAATATAATTTAATTTGAACAGATCCTTATAGTCATGTGATAATTTAACTCCTAAGTACTGTATCGCCCTTTTTGCCCAAGTCAGTGTGAAGTTTATATCTATTAATTTATGAGTATGATTCGGGAGAGCTATGGGCAATCCTTCACATTTATCCAGGTTAACTTTGTAACCTGAAATATCAGAAAACTCCTGAAGAGTATTATATAAATGCGGTAACGAAATCAAGGGTTTTGTTAGGGTCAGAAGAATGTCGTCCGCGAAAAGCGAGAGTTTGTATTCTTTTTGTTTGATCTTGACTCCATGTATGTCTGGAGAAAGCCTAATCTTTGCCGCTAAGGGCTCTATACATAGTGCAAAAATTAATGGGGACAAAGGGCAACCCTGTCTAGTACCTCCCCGGATTTCGATGGGGCTTGATTGATACCCCGCTGCTCTTATCACTGCCGTAGGTGAGGAATAAATGTTTCTAATAGCTTTCATAAAGGGGCCCTTAAGTCCATATCCTCCTAATACCTTGAACATATAGTCCCAGTCCACTCTGTCGAACGCCTTCTCCGCGTCCAAAGAGAGGAGCAGAGAAGGCGTTTTGGTCCTTTCCAAGTAGTCAGTCAAGTCCACAGTCCTAACATTGTCGGGTGCTTCTCTATCCATAATGAATCCTACCTGGTCTGGGTGGACCAGAGAGGGTAAGTGTATTTTTAACCTATTGGCCAAAATTTTAGTAAAGATCTTTATGTCCTGGTTTATTAGTGAGATAGGGTGATAACTTTTGCATAGCTTAGAATTTTTACCTGATTTGGGGATGACCACTATCCTGGCATGTAGAATATCTAGGGGTATGTTCCTTCCTGACATTATATCATTACAAAGTTTGAGTAGATGTGGAATTAGCGCCTTCTTAAATAACCTATAATACTCTCCCGTAAACCCATCAGGGCCTGCGGCTTTACCTGGTTTTAGATGTTTAATTGCGTCTAAGATTTCATTCGGTGTAATGTCTGCATTTAGTTTCTTTAAGGCTTCATTATCAATTAGGGGGAGATGGGCCTCTTTTAGGAATCGTTCCCTAAGTGTCTTAGTCTGTACCGCTGGATTGGTTTTCTTTCCGTCGTATAAAGCTTGGTAGTATCTAGCGAAAGTGTCTGTAATTTCCTGTGGGTTTGATGTGAATGGGCCTTCGACTGTCTGAATGGAGGGGATCGTAAAAGATCTATTTTTTTCTTGTAACTTATAAGCCAGATACTTATCTGGCTTATTTGAATAAATATAATAATGGGCTCTTAATCTCTGAGAAGCCCTGAGGGAGGAAGCTGACATAATCTCAGACAGTTCCCGTCTTTTCTCTTGAAGAAGTTTGAATGTTTTTGTGGAGGAAATACGTTGGTGTTGTGTAGTCAAAGTATTTATCTCTGTCTGTAATTGATCTGTTCTTAGTCGTGCAGCTTTATTATGTGCGGCTTTGGCTTTAATAAGTAAGCCTCTGATCAATGGTTTATGTGCTGCCCAAGTGAAGAGCGGGTTAGCGGTGGAATCTGTATTTATGGACCAGTACTCAGTCAGGGCCTTTAACAGCGAATCTTGAGTGGTCTGGTTTTTAAGTATGTTCGGGTCAAATGTCCAAGATCGACTGTTACTCTGTCCAAGAATCCCAGAAATTTTAACACTGACTATAGAATGGTCGGACCATGCACACGCATGTATAGAAGAGGTCTGTAAATTAGGTATGAGTATTTAACTAAGGTATACATAATCTAGTCTGGAGTATGTCTTGTGAGCAAAAGAGTAGAATGTAGAGTCTGTAGTCACACCATAAAGTGATTCCCATGAATCTATCACATTGTGGGCCGCTAAAGCTTGCATGATCGATCTAACCTTTGCATTGTGGTGTCTCTGTTTATGGGTTAGTCCGGTGGGTCTATCTGATTCAATGATTTGAATGGGCAAATTAAAATCCCCACCCAAAAATATTCTAGATTGAGACCACTGAGTAAGCATCTGGGCCACCTGTCCAAGAAATAGGTCTTGCTTTTCATTTGGGGCATAAATGTTACACAATGTGACCTCCTTCCCCTGAATCGACCCCCTATCAAATATCTACCTTCCCCATCCCTTAAGACTTCCTCCGTGACAAAGTTTAGTGAATGATGTATTAGTATAGAGACCCCCCTTTTTTTGCTATCTGTTACTGAATGGTAGTGTTGGGGGAATTGTTTAGACCAATATTTGGGGATAATAGAACTGGTGAAGTGTGTCTCTTGAAGGAATATCAAATTAGCTTTCATCCTATCATATTGGGACATGGCTGTTCTGCGTTTAATATCTGAGTTGTGACCCCTAGCGTTGTGTGAAATAAGATGTATGTTGTTAGTCATTCTTATCTTACCCCGGTGTTATAATGAATCCGACTCCATCTCTCAAGGCCCTCCTGGAGTTTCAGATGCTGATCTATCCCCCCCCCCCCCCCAGCTCTGTCAATCTTGACCTTCTTTCTGAGTGGTAAGGCAAATACAAGCATTGTTAAGCATTAAGACAAAATAACAAAAAAAAAAACACAAACTAATTAATTAAACTGATACAACTTCAGTTAAGTAAATACAATTCTCCATCTCCCTTTAAAAGGGGGGTAAAAAAAAGAAAAACAGGGGGGGGGAATTTACCAAAGAGCACCGTGAGACATCGCCTCGTGGCAAATATCATATAACCTTTAGCTAGATAAACTACTGTAACATTCCTTATTCTCCCTTCTCCCCTCTTTGGAAAAAGAGAGGAAAAATCCTCCAAAAAGAAAAAAAAGAGAGGGGTCAGAAGGGAGAAAAACATATCAGAACAACAGTGTAATTGTATTATAACAGCAACAGCAAACCTACAAACATTTTGTATTTCTAAACCTTCACCTCCAAACCACCTATCACTGGCAAGTCAAATTGTTTCTCACATAGGGGTTTATATGTAATTATTGAGGTGTCAGAGCGTCCAGATCCCTTCAGAGAGAAGGCTGGGAGCATCTCGTCCTTTAACCTATCACTGAGAGTTCCAGCTCTGGTGTTGTAAGAGATAATAAGAAATATTGAGTATATACATTACCAGCCAACTCCCCCTGCTGTTTAGATAGAGTTACTCTCCACCTCCAGATCAAAGCAGGGAGGACATTTCATGAGTATACCCCTTATAGAAATGTAGGGGTATCTGTAAAGGAGAAAAAGAACAGGCAATGTAAGCATTATTCAGGTCTTAGTGCCTCTCTTCGGCACCTTAGACCATCTCTGATTCTGTGGAATGGTTGCCTTGTGCTTTTTCTGGGGTTCCTCCTCAGAAGGTGCATTGGAGGGAATATCCGGTACTTCCAGCCTAAGCCTCTTGCAGACCTCTGGTATCTCTGATATGTCTCTGAGCATGATGGATCTGCCCTCAAACTGGATCTGAAGGCCAAATGGGAAAGTCCATCTATAGATGATTTGGTGTTTTCTTAATAAAGAAGTCAACGGTCTCAGCATACTTCTTCTTTGCAGTGTGAGCAGGCATAGATCTTGAAAAAATTGAATAATAGACCCCTGGAACTTGAAGGTCAGATGTTTCAGTGCTGCTGATAATATTTCCTCTTTCCCAGGGAATCTAAACATCTTGAGAATCACATCTCTTGGCGGGGCGTCATCCTTGGGTTTAGCTCGTAGTGATCTGTGGGCTCTCTCCATCTGGAACTTCCCATCATCTGCAATTCCAGTGATAGCCTGGAATAATTGGTGTAGATAATTTGGCAGCTCCGAGGAGGATACTGATTCTGGAATCCCCTTGATCCTCAGGTTGCTTCTTCTGCTCCTGTTTTCAATATCCTCCAATTTATCCTCTATATCAGATATTAGTTGTTGTTGGGAGTTGATTTGCTGATTTAATGCTGAAATTTCTTCTGAAATGGAGTTCTCAGTTTCTTCTATAGCTGCTACTCTGTTGCCCAGATCTAACATGTCTGATTTGATCTCTGCCAGGTTGTTTGTAATGGAAGTTTGAAAGCTATCAATCTTGTCCCAAAGTTTTTCAAAATTTGAGTTGATATCTTGTTTTGAGACAAGTAGTTTAAGATCAGCTTTGGTGACCGTTGTAGTGTCTCCCTCTGCTGACCGAGAGTCTGAATCTGAGCCCCCATCCTCCTCCACAATAGGATGCTGAAGCTCTGCCACCTTCTCCCCCTTGGATTTAAAAAAGAGGCTGGGGACCTGCGCTTTGCTTGACGCTAGCAGCTTATTTTGTTTCCTGGCCGACATTTTATAATGGGGAGTAATGAAGGAGAGTGTTTTGTTTTCGCTGTTAATACAGAGCTATAGGACTGCTTTCCTCTCTCCCACCTAATAAGAGCAGATTGATGTGCTATTAGTATGCTTGCAAACAATTCAGAAAAGTCTCTCCACCAGTAAAGTGTTGCTAAGTTAAGAAGTAGATCCGCTGTTAACTTGTAAATGTTTAGCTGGTCATTTGTTGTTATAGTGACTTTTAGATGGCAGCTGTCACATCCTTTATGTGCTAAGCAGTGATGGTGCCTAACCAAAAAGTCTTCAGCCTATTTGGTGGCTGTGTATATCCCCTAGATGGTGTTTATAACAACCACGTGGCCTTGCAGCTTCGTCTCAGAGACCGGAGATCTTGCAACAAAAGGTTTTACCTAAGTAACATATATTTATTGCCATTCTGCCGTATATGTATGTGGCAATTTCTGCGGTCGCCTTTAGTGTGTCTCTGAGTTCCCTTATTAGCAGAGCCTCTGCTCCGTTTAAGGCCTGTATGCGCTATGAAGCAATAATGGTTGCGGGTTCTGTCTAAAGTTTGCCACCGCTGTTTTGTTATTCGCCCAGCTTGCGACTCTCCTACCTATTCCTCACCTCAAGCGTCAGCTCCTCATGTCTGTCCTTAATACATGGGTCCGGCTCCATAGTTGGCTGTTTAGAAGTGTAGTGCAGTGCCGTGTGTCTAAGATGGCGGCTGTTAGATGTTAGTGCCGTTCTTAAACTGGCCTTTCCCCATCGGCTCCCCATCTCAAATTCACTTCCTGGGGTAGTTCCAGCCTCCGGTACGTCAGCCTACTCCTCTGATAACTTTTGCAGTAACCAAGCTTAAGTTTTGCAAGAGATCTGTGGCAATGTCTCACGGAGCTAAGGAATCAGACCTCCATCTCTGTGCGGCTCTAGGCTCCGCCCCTCCGTACTTTTTTATTTAAAGGGTCAGTAAAGAAAAACTAAAGAAAACCATTTTAAATTATGTATTCTTAGAAATTGATAACATATCAACAATTAAATACTTACGGCTGATATACTGTATAGCATGGGTTCATAAGAAGAAAAATAAAAATTATGTTTTTATATATATATATATATATATATATATACATACACACACACACACACACACATATATATACATATGTAATGAAGCACATGTGTGAAACGCGTCAGGCCTTTGTGTGTTTGACCTCTAAATTGGGCACAGCATAATAAACTCTTTTGGAAGCATGTCATCTGTTCCAGCTCTTCTGCAACTAATGAAACAAAGAAGCATGGTGGTAGCCCAGAGACGAAGTGCCAGTAAATTTGTTATGACCACCACCTTTGGACACTTTTGCCATAGTTTTGCCAACCCTACATTAGACAAATAGGTTTTTATTATACGGCGCAAATAAACTTGCGAGAAAATATATTTACACATACGCCAATTTATTATGAAGAAATGTATTTGAACAGCAGACACATACAATGTCTAAGAGCTGTATTAACCAGAGGAATGCTGTCTGGGTGTCGTTTTGGTGGTTGATCCTATTGTTTGATAGGCTAAGGACTATGAAACAAATAACTAATAATGAATGAGGCATGTAAGTGTGAAAAAAAGATGGCAACAGAAAAATGGGCTTCCAGCTACATAAAATATGGTCATTGAATACATTAATAATTTACCAGTTTCTAAAAAAAAAATATTACAATTAGCATAATTTACAGGTTTTTCGATTTACAATTTTAGGATTGGCAAATGATAAAACACTTTCTTCCTTCCATGTCTTTTAATCATTGAATAGAAGATAAAAATCTAGCAGCCAATAGTCCTCATAGAACAACGAGAAACCTTTGAATTGCAATTACATTGTTGTTATTACTACTTGTAATTTGTAATGTGCCAACAGGATCTGCAGCACTATACAAGGGGTACAATAAATAAAGACAAGGCAGACTAAGACAGAAGGATTACAGGGCCACGCTTAATAGAAAGCTCAGTACAGATGGCCCTCGTTTTACAACGGTTCAATTTACACCGTTTCAGAATAACAACCTTTTTTTCCAGTCATGTGACTGCTATTGAAAAGCATTGAGAAGTAGTGCATTTTTAAAAATAGCCAGTAGGTGGAGCTGCCCGCTTGTGTTGCAGCAAAGCCAAGCAAGCTGAAATTAATCGGTTTAACCAGACCTGAGCTCTCGAGCAGATTTCAAAGGAACAAGATCTTCCTGTCTATAAATCAGTCCAGATTCGAATGCATAGAAAGAACTGTTTGCAGAAAAATGCAAGTGAAGTCTGTGTTGTGTGATTATTTTATTAGGTTTATAATACTGTTTAGCAAATGTTTTTGTTCATTTAACTTAGTTTAATTATATATTCTGTGTTGTGTGATTATTGTATTAGGTTTATAATGCTGTTTATCATTTAAAGTCTTCATTTCAAAGCTTTAAAATTAATGTATTAGGTGTTACTTATGACAATTTTGAGAGGGGCCTGGAACTTCCCATTGACTTACATTATAAACTGGGTTTCAGTTTACAACAGTTTTGATTTACAACCATTCCTTCTGGAACCTAACCCCGGCGTAAACTGAGGGCTACCTGTATCTAAATTGTAGTTAGAGACAAAAGGCAGGGATAAAGAATATTACATACTGCAGAAGAAAGCAACAATTGGAGAAACAAATGCTTATAACATTTCTTTCAATATACTCTCACTTTATGGCATTGCTAGATGTTTAAGTGTTCCACAGTTATAACCTGATAAGCAGTGATCCTTCTAAAGTAATTATTTAAACAAATGGATCTGAAATCAGTCCTTTGGGAACCTTAGGGGTGGCTTTAAATTCTCCAAACCTGAGCACAGCTGGTTCATAAGTGGAACAATCATTTTGATTTAGACACCTGTGCTCAGGTAAAGATATTCTCTAATCCTAGCCTGTTATTGTTCCCTCAGGACAGGTTGGAAAAACGCTCTTTTTTAAAATGAAAGCAATTGTCACAAAAAATTGTTGACATCTTATGGTTGTAAAAATAATTGATTTTTTTTTATTAAACTTTTTCCTTTCAACTCAACAATTATATAAACGCAAGATTCTCAGTAAATAATAAAAAAAAAAAGATAATGCTTGTCATTACTTAGCGTAATGGCACTCAATTTATTGACAGCATAAGAACAAAAGGCTAAAATGGTTGTGCCAGAATTAAAACCTTTCTACTCAGCTACTGTAATTGGCTAACAAATCACCAGACACATCAAACTCGCCAATACAAATATGTAAATAAAAAAAAGGAAACATTTTAGCTTGTTTATAGAGCTGGTAACCAGTACAAAAAAGTACAAGAAAACAAAATTTATGCTTATCTAATTAATGAATTTCTTTCATGATGGCGAGAGTCTACAAGCCATCACATGTGGGAATAAAATCCAGTCCGACACAAGGAGGCAAAACATCCCACATAACAGAGCTTTAATTTTTCCCACTTTCCCATGATTCCTCAGTCATACATATGGCCAATAGAAAGGAGAAAATAAGAAAATAGGGAAGGAAAAGCACAATAGAAGGGCAAACTTGTACTGCAAGTAACTGTAATGGAAAAACAAGGGCAGGTCTTATCAGGTAAGCATACATTTTGTTTTCTTTCTTAAGATGGTGACAAGCTGTGAAGTTCATGAGATTACAGTTAAGGGAGGTAGAGGTACAAAACAGGGACTGTGGCCCGCAGAACTTTCCAACCAAAAGAAGCCTCAGAAGAGGCAAACGTGTCAAAATGGAAGAATTTGGAAAAAATATGTAGAGATATCCAAATAGCTGCCTTACAAGTTTAATTCTAAAAGCCCAAGAGCTAGTAGAATGAGCAGTAATTAGTTCTGGGGGAAACATTGCCGCTATTAGGTATGCTTTTTGACTCAAGGCTTTAAGCCAAGCTGCCAAAGTGATTGCAGTAGCTTTCTTTTCCTTGTGGGGACCTGAGAAATGGGTAAACAAGGAAGAAGTATTTCTAAATTGTTTAGTGGCTTAAAGATACAATTTTAAGGCCTTGACTGCATCCAAGTTATAAATTAATCTCTCTCTAGCTTTTTTTTTTTGGTCAATTAAAGGTTAAATAAATATAAATGTATGCAAAGCTCTCATTATTATGGGTGCTTACCACTCCAAGGCTCCAAGATGGCACCGGACTGAAAGGGGAAGGAGGAACAGAGAACACTGTTTTAACACTACAAATTTAACCCTCTGAGGATTGCACAGAAGAAATTTAAGGGAGACTCTTAGGAAAAAAAGTTTAAAGCCTTGATATTTATTTAGTAATTAAATTAAAATACATGTTAGTTTATGTGACAGAACATCCTAATGACACAGTTCCAGCTGATTTGGGGGTTTCTCAGAGCATATACTTTTTGAGATGCCACTAAAACAGCCACAAAACATGTCAGAGATGACTGTAAAGATGTTATGCTTCCCCAACCACCATGTATTTTCACTTATTCATTACATAATGGTTCAAGGTTTTACTTCTTTAAGAGTCTCACTGGAATTATTCTTCAAGTGGTGTTTTCATTGTGGCATCTGTGATTTTGACACAAAATGATTACCTGGCGTAACAAATAAAAACAAAATAAAACTCCCCAATACTAGATTTTGTTTAACCTTATGTGACATCTGAACAAATCATTCTTGTATTAGTAGAAATACATTTCAATTGGTTAACTCTGCTGTGAATGACAGGCACACAAGCTATTATTGCTACTCATGGCTTAAAGCAATGCCCACTTAAAGGTAACTTTCCGACAGTGCTGCTGATGCAGCCCAACCAGGTGTGGCTATGTCAGTGGAAAAAAAAATGGCCGATGATTAAACATCATCGCTCATACAGATGTGAGCTATTTTGTGTGTATTAGCCGTATTGTTTATGAGTGTGCCAGTAGCAGACCTACTCCACAGAGGGCCCTGGCGCAAACATTTTTCTTTGGGCCCCTTAAATTAGCTCAGTAGCAAGCAATAGAAATAACATATATGCTAATCTGTATAATTATTTTGAAGATAGACACTAGCCTGCACTAATAAAAAGCCTGCCTTTATTAGGAGTGTACATATGCTGAACATGCTCATATATATATATATATATATATATATATAAATATATATATATATATATATATATATATATATATATATAGTGGCTGCTATGGGCCCACCTCAAGCACTTGGGCCCTGGTGTCACTGCACCAATAGTAGTTCCGCCCCTGGAGTGTGCAAATATACATCTTCGTATGTTGCACTTTCACACAAATAAATGACTCCATAAAAATAAATCGACCA
Source organism: Bombina bombina (assembly GCF_027579735.1). Taxonomy (NCBI): domain Eukaryota; kingdom Metazoa; phylum Chordata; class Amphibia; order Anura; family Bombinatoridae; genus Bombina; species Bombina bombina. The sequence continues at coordinate 539,648,348 of NC_069502.1, read as the reverse complement.
ATCACTGTTCAGAATGTAGGAGTGCTAAGGTTCAAACATAAGGCTCCATTTAGAAAGCTATACATGCAGCTTTGGAGCGCCTTCGCCTGAAGGCCTGCATGAGCAAGCCTGCAGCCGATAGTTAAGAAGCAGTGGTGATCAGACTGCTACTTCCTAACCTGTACACCAGCTCTGATTTGCAGTTTTCAATCCACCCGGACTTGTCTGACCTGGGTGATTGACAGCCATGTACGAGCAGGGTGCAGCATTGTGCAAGCGGAAGCTTTGCAATAATAAATGCATGCAGCATATTGCTGCGCACTAGCCATAATGCAGAATTGACCGGTTTGGAGATGTCAGCTCTCGTCTGCCCAGCATTTCTTAAATGGATCCCATAGCACACACTTTTAAGAGACTTTTTAACTCCTATTATTCAAATTTACTCCATTCTCTTAGTATCCCAGAGCTTTCAACACTTGTAGCTGAGTATGAGGGACACAGGAGGTTGATGGGAGCCTGTCACCATTTTGTGGGTGGAACCGTGTTGGAGGGGAGAGATCATGGGTGGTTAGTGGTCGGGATTCTGGGCGTTTCTGGGTGGTCTGTGGGTGGGTCAGGGCAGCTTGTGGGTGTTTCTGGGTGTTCCGTGGGTGGGGCTAAGGGAAATATGGCTGTCTCAGAGGGACATCACTTTGTGTGTTTAACCCCTTTGCAGTTATACACAAGCAACAGTGCAATAATATGCTCTAACACATTAAAGAGTTTTCTTTCGCACCTTTATGTCCGTTTAAATGCATAACTATTAAAATAGACAAACAATGAACGTTTAATAAAAGACGCACATCACACAAACATATGGAAAGATAATTACACAGGCCAGATAAGAATGTGTACGTGTGTCTGCATGTGTTCATGACAGAGAGCCAGAAAATTTAATTATTAGTATGAAATATTGTGGGTGCAAATACAATATTCTCAGTTTATATTGCCATTTGGATTTTGAACATAACAGGGTTATAATATGTACAGAGAGATATGGCTCTTCCACAGAAGGAAAGGTATTGCTTGCCTTGTCCTCCTGCACACGACACAGACAAAGTGAAAGTAATACTTGCTGTAGCTAAATCCCTAACATTTTTTTGCTTAATAATTAATTCTCCACCAGAGTGGTAACAGGACGTTTGTACTTGCAAGTTGAGTATGGATAATGCATACACTGCTAGATAAACAAAATGAAGCATAGCTAAAACAAATATTAAACTCTTCCAATCCAATACTTCTAAAAAATATATCTCTGCATGTTAAACATCACTTAAAAGGGATAGTAAACACAACACATAATTCCCCATAAAATGCTTAAAGGGATAGTAAACACAGGAATTACTGTACTATGTGCTGAATTATGTAACATTAGGCTAGTGGTACCTAGCCTAGTTAAAAAATAAAGAAAATTAATTATTTTTAGCACCACCCCCAAAATTTTTTTTTACTTACCTAAACTTCACTCCTTTTTAACTTAAAACTACGCCCTACCCTTTACCCTAATTCAAATACTCTCTCTCTCTGGCATTCCTGTTATACCACTGCTTCTGTTTAGTTTGTGCAGTTTTTAAATTGTCATAGCCCCCCCCCCATTAATATATGCATTTGTTCCTAAACCTTATAACATAGTGCACTACAGATGTCTCTGGGTTGCCGAATTCTCCTTCCCACTGTTCTCGAATGAGATCCAGTGGACCACACACTGCACCCATAAAGGAGTTCAAAGGGAAAAAAAACTGTGGATTCCTGCTGCACCACCCTTGACGCAAACAGGAGATGTGGTAGGTATTGCTCCCAATTCTAACTCTGTAATTCAACAAAGGTTTTTATTATTGTTTTCTGTCCTATTAAATCTTTCACACAACCCATTCTTCTGGGGATGATAAGGGCTAGTTACCAGGTGTTCTGCCTGCATATTTTTATACAAGCTCTGCATCAGATTATACATTTACTTAGGAAATCCCACCTGATAGAATAAATTCAACAGAGCATCTGCTATCGTGTCTGCCCTGATGGATAATAGTGTCACTGCATCTGGGCACTGGATGGCATAGCCAACTACTGTCAGGATAAATCATTTTCATGAACCACTGGGAAGCACTAGGGGGCCTAAAATATCCACAGCTACACTTTCAAATGACTCAGTGACTATAGGTAGGGATGTTAGATGTATAGGTAAGGAGCCGGGCCCACCACCCTAGGCTTTCTTACTATCTGACAATCAGGACAGGAATGACATTACTTAGCCGCATCGGCACCCGTACCAGGCCAATAGAAGTGATGTGACAAATAGGACTTTGTTTTTCCGCAAGTGTCCATCAGGATTGCATGAGCCACTCCTAGCAGCAGCTCTTTCTGTAGATCTTAGGTACCACTAGCTGATTTTCAGTTATCCAAGGATCTTTCCCTTCTGCTGGGACAATCTCCCAGCATAGCTTCCCATTCTAGCACCATACCTGCTCCTTATCAAGGTCAGTGGGTAGTTGCATAGCTCTTCATCTTTGCTGGGTTGCTGATACTCTTGACACTGTTCAGGACACTAAGGTTTGCAGACCTCCACTCCCTCCTGTGTTGCAGGCTGTGCATATGCGAAGTGTGTCTGCAACCCCTTTGGATCCCCAGGCTGAGCCAGTATCTGCCCCTGCCCCTTACTCAGGCCTGACTGTTGAAGGGTCACTACTGACACTGAAAAGATGACTTTCTCGCACAGCCCTTCAACACACTCTGGGTTGTTAACCCCTGGTGATCCCTGTACAGAATCATATGCTCGATCACATTCTGTATTGTTTGGGATTCACCAATGGCAGTGGCTCTTTCGAACCGTGCCAGTACATGCTGATATGTTTTCTCAGCCTGATGTTCTGCTGCAGCAGCTTGGCATTCCTGATGTTTAAGGATTAGCTATATCCGTAAATTTGGATCTGCTGAGTCCATGTTTCAACACCTTTTTGCAAAAAACAGTCCAGGGAATCTCCAGAGCTTAGTGAATCAATCCCCAAAGCTGCAGATGCGTGCCCTACACTGCTTCCTCACTTGGGATGTTTGTGGACCCACTCTGCTCTGATTCACAGTTATAGTCCATTAGAGATTGGACCTGGCTATCCTTAGTTTTTCCTCTGAACGCTATCTTGTGTTCCTGGCCCAAAGCTTCCCTGGATTTCTGCTGGTATGTCTCCACCTCTATTATAGTAAAAATAACAAAGAAAAACACAGATAGGAAGGGGTACTATATTGCAAAGTGTCCCTATATACTGCACTGAGTTCTAGCTTCTGGGAACTGCAACAACAAACAGTTCCTTCTGTACTGGCAAAAAGCACTAAAAATCTAGCAAAAAATAAACAAATAATCCCAACTGTTGCCACCAATTTGTGATGTACAGGGATTAGCCTGCCCTGCAACAGTCACCAGTTTGTCACAGAAAGTCCAGGCAAGTCTTTGACTTAATTTAGTGGGTACAAGGGTTAACAAACACCTTAATGCCACCCACACTAAACTATCTCTGCTGCCACCACCTAAAATTATTATGTGTGAAATACTAAAGTAAAATTCAGACTAACAGATTAAAGATCCTGAAACACCATTTTGCAAAAATCAATCTAAAAAAAACACAATACTGTTATTGCTAGTCTCTTCGGTAATATAGTACAGATATTAGACAAAGGCAAAAATGTAATAACGGAATAGTTATTATGAGCAAAAAGTGACAAGAAAAAAAAAAAAAGGAAGTAGCAAAACACACATACACACAAAGCAACATAAAATAAAAAAGGGGTAAAATAACAGAACCTAATAGTGTACTAGCTTAGATCTCTGTCCCAAGGGAGCTTGGCAAAGAAAGATGGTCACTTATGCTGTTGCCGGCAGCCTCAAACTAAGAATGACAATATTATTTTGCTAAATTTACCATTAAATAAATTTTTCTCCAGGAGGTAAGGTTTCTGCCTGTGGGAAAGGACGGTAGCCACCCCTATTTATGGCAGACCATAATCCAAACTGCAAGAACTAGCTGAAGTTACAGGATACCTTATAATTTTATTTAGGCACATACAGTACACATACACTTATAAGTAACCCCATTGTGACATCATAAGGATTATTTTAATTCCAAAAGTGACATGTCTGTCATATTTGGTCACCCGGTGACATAAAAGTGATTTAAACATGCCTTAATATATCCTAGAGTTTCACCTCTAATCGAGATAAAATTTGTGTCTTGAGAAGAGTTCACTAGATGTAGATAATAAAATCATTCTTCCCAAAGTTTGACATTTTAAATAGTTCTGATAAGGGTTTGTAAATGGAAAATATGGAAATACAGGACACAGAAGAAAAGAAAGAAAAATGAATCCCTGAAATCATAAAATCATGAGGTTTTCATGACAGTGCTGGTAGCCTAATGTTGCATAATTATAGACATACTGTAGTTAACTGAGCTTAAAGGGACACTGAACCCAAATTTTTTTCTTTCATGATTCAGATAGAGCATGCAAATTTAAGCAACTTTTTAATTTACTCCTATTATCAACTTTTCTTCGTTCTCTTGCTTTCTTTATTTGAAAAAGAAGGCACCTAAGCAATGTTTTTGATTCAGGACCATGGAAAGCACTTGTTTATTGGTGGGTGAATTTATCCACCAATCAGCAAGAACAACACAGTGTGTTCACCAAAAATGGGCCGGCATCTAAACTTACATTCTTGCATTTCAAATAAAGATACCAAGAACATGAAGACAATTTGATAATAGGAGTAAATTAGAAAGTTGCTTTAAATTGCATGCTCTATCTGAATCAGGAAAGAAAAAATGTGGGTTCAGTGTCCCTTTAAACATACTTACTGTCCCTTTAGATCATAATAAAAACTAAAACTCTGCAATGTACTTTTATTATTTATTTGTCATCTTTTCCTGTAATATAGAAATAAAAATGGTAGTTCTTCACACTCATCCACTACATACTGCACAG